>NC_079211.1:39418643-39551143 GCF_029633865.1 Lampris incognitus
AAGACATTCAAAGTGCTTTAAAGGCTGTACTGTGCTTCCTATGACAATGATGATAAACGGTGCGACTGATCAACTGATTTTATTCAACAACAAAAAAAGAAGCCCTTTTTTACTGTTTTATTGATTGGCTCAAAATATCTTACTGTGTCTTTAGAAATGCAATTATACCGGTGAAATGTTCAAATGATAATTTTGTTAAATATGATTAATATGTCTGATGAATTATAAATTATCCAGGTCTGAGCCCTTACTTGATGGAATGGTGATGGACAGGTTGACTGACGAGATCAGGCAGGAGTCTCCGTGGACTATGATGTTTGTGGATGACATTGTGATCCGTAGTAAGAGTAGGGTGCAGGATGAGGAGAGCCTGGAGAGGTGGAGGTAGGCAGTAGAGAGAAGAGAAATGAAAGTTAGTAGGCGCAAGGTGGAATACATATGCGTGAACGAGAGGGAGGACAGTGGGATGGTGAGGATGCAAGGAGTAGAGGTGTAATAAATACTTGGGGTCAACTGTCCAAAGTAACGGGAGTGCAGAAGAGAGATGAAGAAGAGAGTGCAGGCAGGGTGGAGTGGGTGGAGAAGAGTGTCAGGATTGATTTGTGACAGAAGGGTACCAGCAGGAGTTAAAAGAAAGGTTTACAAGATGGTTGTGAGACCAGCTATGTTATATGGTTTGGAGACAGTGGCACTGACGAAAAGACAGGAGGCGGAGCTGGAGGTGGCAGAGTTGAAGATACTAAGATTTCCGTTTGGAGTGACGAAAATGGATCGGATTAGGAACTAGTATATTAAAAGGACAGCTCAGGTTGGACGGTTTGGAGACAAAGCAAGAGAGGCAAGATTGAGATCATTTGGACATGTGCAGAGCAGAGGTACTGGGTGTTTTTGGAAGAAGCATGCTGAATATGGAGCTGCCAGTTAAGAGGAAAAGAGGAAGGCCAAAGAGGAGGTTTATGGATGTGGTGAGGGAGGACATGTAGGTGGCTGGTGTGACAGAGGAAGAGGCAGAGGACAGGAAGAGATGGAAACATGATCCGCTGTGGTGACTCCTAACAAGAGCAGCCGAAAAAAGAGGAAGAAGATTTATAAATTATTCATTTATCATTGTAGTTGTGTCAAATGTTTTGCTGTATATCCGTTTGTCTTATTGTTATTCAAAAAGAAAGGTTCTCATCAACAACAGCAAAGTTGAGAAATCCTCATTGACCATCACTAATCTCACACATGTTCTTTGTTTCTGTCTGTCTGTCTCTCTGGCTGCCTGTCATTCTTTCTGTCTTTCTTTCCTGAACAGTCTGAGGTTCTGCCAAACTCAAAGAAGGTGGAGCTCTTTGAGTTCCACTTCTACGACTTTGCACACAGTGAACTCGATCTGGTCAAGTGTGGCATTAAGATGTACTACGAACTTAAAGTGGTCGACAAATTCCACATTCCCAGAGAGGTAGGCTGGTTGTTTAGTCAGTTATCCGTAGAGGTTTGGACTCGAGTCACCTGAGTAGGACTGGAGTCAGATTCAAGTCACAATTTTGATGACTTTAGACTTGACAGAACTGAAAAAGACTTGAAATCTGATGATTTCACTTGGACTTGAGCCTTTTGACTTGAAAGATTTGATACCTTCTCCAAGCCCAAAGATAAAATGCTTGTAAAAGTGTGCAGCCAATCAATTTATTGCCATAATTACAGATCCAATTTGAATTGATCTGTAATAAAAAAAATTTTAAAAACATTTGTAATTAGCAAAAAAGTAATACATTAGCTATTACTAAGCTAATATACTTAGTATATTATATCATTAACTAGTACTATTAAAAATGAAATGATATTAAAATGAATTAAGAGTACATAATCACTTGTTGAGAACTTTGAGGAAACTCAAGTTTAGGACTTGGAACTTGACTTGGGGACTTGAATGCTAAGATCTGAGACTTACTTGTGATTTAGAAAAATAATGTCATGGTCCCACCTTATTTGTTCACCCTCACCAAAATGAGGAATCAAGATGTACTACAAATGTCAAGTAGTGTACAGATTCCATGTCGCTTGAGGGGTGAGTGGTTCATTTGTTTGGTAAGAAGTTAGTAAAGAAAACACTGATTTAGATAGGTAGATGATTCAGTAGGTCAGCAAGCAGAGTGCAAATTATACAGTGACAATGGGGGGGTCAACATTTTCTCGAGGGTTTAAATGGAACCCAGTACAGCGCAGGCACGTGCTTCAGTGAGCTGAAGTCTTGCAATCCTTACTGTATTTTGCTTGTTTAACACAATCCTGGAAAGTGAGAGGATGCCTGAGGAGTGGAGAAGAAGCATACTGGTACCGATTTTCAAGAACAAGGGCGATGTGCAGAACTGTAACAACTACAGAGGTATAAAGTTGATCAGCCACAGCATGAAGATTTGGGAAAGAGTAATAGAAGCTAGGTTAAGAGGAGAGGTGATGATCAGCGAGCAGCAGTATGGGTTCATGCCACGAAAGAGCACCACAGATGCGATGTTTGCTTTGAGAATGTTGATTGAGAAGTATAGAGAAGGCCAGAAAGAGTTGCATTGTGTCTTTGTAGATTTAGAGAAAGCTTATGACAGAGTGCCGAGAGAGGAGGTGTGGTATTGTACGAGGAAGTCAGGAGTTGCAGAGAAGTATGTAGGAGTGGTGCAGGATACGTATGAGGGAAGTGTGACAATGGTGAGGTGTGCGGTTGGAATGACAGATGGGTTCAAGGTGGAGGTGGGATTACATCAAGGATCGGCTCTGAGCCCTTTCTTGTTTGCAATGGTGATGGACAGGTTGACAGACAAGATCAGGCAGGAGTCTCCATGGACGATGATGTTCACGGATGACATTGTGATCTGTAGCGAGAGTAGGGTGCAGGTTGAGGAGAGCCTGGAGAGGTGGAGGTATGCACTGGAGAGAAGAGGAATGAAAGTCAGTAGGAGCAAGACGGAATACCTATGCGTGAATGAGAGAGAGGACAGTGGAATGGTGAGGATGCAAGGAGTGGAGGTGACAAAGGCATTTGAGTTTAAATACTTGGGGTCAACTGTCCAAAGTAACGGGGAATGCAGTAGAGAGGTGAAAAAGAGAGTGCAGGCAGGTTGGAGTGGGTGGAGAAGTGTGTCAGGAGTGATTTGCGACAGAAGGGTACCAGCAGGAGTTAAAGGGAAAGTTTACAAGATGGTTGTGAGACCAGCTATGTTATATGGTTTGGAGACAGTGGCACTGACGAAAAGACAGGAAGCGGAGCTGGAGGTGGCAGAGTTGAAGATGCTAAGATTTTCACTGGGAGTAACGAAGAAGGACAGGATTAGGAGCGATTATATTAGAGGGACTGCTCAGGTTGGACGGTTTGGAAACAAAGCAAGAGAGGCAAGATTGAGATGGCTTGGACATGTGTGGAGGAGAGATGCTGAGTATATTGGGAGAAGGATGCTAAATATGGAGCTGCCAGGGAAGAGGAGAAGAGGAAGGCCAAAGAGGAGGTTTATGGATGTGGTGAGGGAACACATGCAGGTGGCTGGTGTGACAGAGGAAGACGCAGAAGACAGGAAGAAATGGAAACGGATGATCCGCTGTGGCGACCCCTAACGGGAGCAGCCAAAAGTAGTAGTAGTATAATGTCTGCAATCTGTAGATGATGATAAATCAAATCCAATACACTACCTCATAGGGCACATACCACACCATAACATTTGTAGTCAGGGGTCACCAACAAAGTATTCTACAGAAAAACTGCCAGCAAGTCAGACCCACAAAACAACAGTAGAAGAAAGCCACTTTATTTTGTCATTGTACAGTTACAATGACATTTGTTCTCTGCATTTAACCCATCATATTGTATAGGAGCAGTGGGCAGCTACAGCACCCGGGGACCAACTCCAGTTCTTCTTTCCATTGCCTTGGTCAGGGGCACAGACAGGAGTATTAACCTAACATGCATGTATTTTTGATGACATGTCTTTTTTAACACCAAAAAAAAAAAGAAATTGCCGAATATCTCCTCTCCTCTTGCTAATGGTGACTCTGTGAAGGAAATCTAATCTGAGTTCAATAAAGTAGTGATACATTTGAAAAGTACAATTAATCAGCCTTCACTACACATGGATTTCAATTACCCAACCAGGTAAAAGTCCTGCATTCCTGAGTAAAAACAAAGGGGTGCCTATTATAAAAGCTGATATCAAAAGGCAAAAAACTAACTACACCACCACAGCTACACAAAATAACATTAAAACAAAATAATTAACTCTATATTAATGTCAAAAGGTATCTCTACAACTAATCCTCCATCATCTCACTGCTCATAACTGAGAACCAGTGTGGCTAACATTGTAATGAAATGCCAAGCTATAGGCACAACTACCAAGCTATTTAGCCAACACAGGAAATGAAAGGGTGCACTATCAGCTATTTTAGGTAAGGCAAATGTTAGCTTTACTTAGCTGACGTCAGTTAGCTAAACTGTAATTTAAGGCAAAAGTTAGGAACTAGCTAATGTTAGCATTCACCAGTAGACTGTCTCATTCAGAAACTCTGACGCTAAGAAAGTAAAGTGTATTAAACTAGCTAGAGGAACCTACAGCGTCACCACTGGCTGGTGCGACACATGCAAGCACAGACTTTAATGGTGATGTGAGCCGTTGCAATGATGGGAGTGATGAGGCAGGCAGACGAGAAAAACGTTCGACTAGCGTCAGGTTAAGAATAAAATAATATAGAACTTTATTTGTCATTGTTACAAGTACAACGAAATTTGAAAGTGCAGTTCTTATCAGTGCAAAGATCAGTATAAAAAGAATTAAAAACATAAAACACACACATTCATTTCTACATTCTACTGGACACCAACATATTGCACAAAAAGTCAGGAATCAAGACTTAGCAGCATTTAGTGCGGTTATGGCTCGGGGATAGAAGCTGTTCTTTAGTCTGTTTGTCCGAGCTGTTATTGTCCTATAACGTCTGCCCGGCGGCAGCAGTTCAAACAGATGGTGTCCTGGGTGGTATGGGTCCTTGAGGATGCCATGGGCTTTTTTGAGGCAGCGGGAACTGTATAGGTCTTCCAGGGAGGGGAGTGGGCATCCGATAATCTTCTGGACGGTGGCAGTGACCCTCTGAAGTGCTTTCCTCTCTGCTACTGTGCCGCTGGCAAACCAGACACAGATGCAGTAGGTCAGTATGCTCTCTATGGAGCAGTGGTAGAAGGACACAAGCAGTGAGGTGGTAAGGTGGTTCTTCCTGAAGAGCCTCACGAAGTAGAGTCTCTGCTGTGCCTTCTTAACCAGCGCTGTGGTGTTAGCGCTGCAGGTCAGGCCCTCCTCTATGTGTATGCCCAGAAACCGGACATTCGAGACACTCCCCACACAGTCCCCGCCTATGAAAAGGGGATGATTGTCCGTTTTGTTCCTCCTGTAGTCTATAATCAGTTCCTTTGTCTTGGAGGTGTTGAGGAGCAGGTTATTTTCCCTGCACCACACAGACAGCCGCTCCACCTCGTCCCGGTATGCAGACTCATCCCCCCAGAGATCAGCCCCACCACCATAGTGTCGTCTACAAACTTGACGATGGTGTTGCTGGAGTGAGTGGGGGTGCAGTTGTGTTTGTACAGGGTGTAGAGTAGGGGGCTCAGCACACAGCCCTGTGGGGAGCCGGTGCTGAAGGCTGAGGGCTGAGGAGATGTGGGGGTCTACTCTGACCCTCTGTGGGCGCTCAGCAAGAAGTCCTTAATCCAGAGGCAGATGGAATAAGCAAGGCCCAGTTCTGTCAGTTTGGTCACCAGTCTGCGGGGGAGGATGGTGTTGAATGCAGAGCTGAAGTCCACAGAGAGCAGCCCTGCATAGCTCCCCTGCTGCTCTAGATGGGTCAGAGTGGTGTGGAGATATGTGGCTATAGCGTCTTCTGTGGACGTATTTGCTCTGTAGGCAAACTGATGTGTGTCGAAAGTGGGTGGGAGGCTTGAAATGATGTGACTCCGAACCAGTTTCTCAAAGCACTTCATTATGATGGGTGTGAGTGCCACAGGTCGGTAGTCGTTCAGGCTGCTGACAGTGGACTTTTTGGCAGTGGGACTATGGTTGATGACTTCAGACAGGGTGGGATGGTAGACTGGGATAAGGACTGGTTGAAGATCTTGCTGAAGACCCCCGCCAGTTGGTCCTCACATTCCTTCAGCACCCATCCAGGGACATCATCGGGACCTGCAGCCTTCCTTGGGTTCACCACCTTCAGTGTGCGCCTCACCTCATGCTCCTCCACCTTTAGGATCAGGCTGCTGTAGGCTGGTGGATGGAACGTGGCTGCCTCTGGTGGCTTCTCCTCGAAGCAGGCAAAGAAGATGGTATGGTCCACTTTATGGGTGTCTGAAATCGTATTACAAGATTCTTCAGGGATTAATATAGGAAATGTATCATCTTCTTCAGCAGTCCATCAAAACGATGATGACTGTGATGCAGTTTAAGCTCGGCAAGCATGCCTGTGGACCATCAGGCGCGCATTAGAGCGACAATATCATCCACATTTGTTACAGACGAATGTTGTTTGAGTTGGTCTGTTCTCTCCTCACAAGTGCTTTTCTCATCGAGCTCTCCTCACATCACACCTTGCACAGTAGTTAAGACAGTCGATGTCGTGCCCCCGCCGAACAGTCGCTCTGGACCTCAGAACCCATTCCTAAGCTGTACACCGTTGTGCAACGGGCTCAGTAGATAAAGAGGTTACCCGACAGTGACAGCTTAGTTGTCGAGTGATGCCATCCATTGACTAACAGAGTGGTTCCTCTGCATGCCATCTGATGTTTGTGCCGTTGGTCTGATAGGGCTCATGATCCTATTGGGCTCTTCTGCCACAAAAACCATCGAGTGCCCTTCTGCCAGCACCTTCTTGGATTTGAATTTGGAGTTACCTTCTCCTAGCCTTTGCCTAAAGAGGCAAATCTACAAGGCAGTCGAAACAGATGCAGATAGTACCGTCTACTGTCATAATGGTAGCAGCAAAGGCTGACCTGACTTGAAAATATATCATATTATTCACAATTACAGGTAAGAAGGATATATAAATGTTTCAACCCCCCAACCTGTTGTTTTTACCTCTTTTGGGGGTTTTTAAATCTTAATTAAGGGGTCTGGCAGACCCCCCCCCAATACAAATCGCATCTGCAAGTTGATTGCTAGGGTAGGTGGGCAGCTAAGAGAGTTGGTAGGCAGTCAGGTAGGTAGATAGGAAGGTAGATAAATTGGTAGACAGCCGGAAATTGAAAAACATTGCTAGGTAAGCAGATTGGTAGATAGTTAGGTGCACAAATAGTTACGTAGGTGAGAAGTTGGGGCGATAGGTAGATGGCCAAGTAATAGTCTTCATGAGGGTAGGGAGCTATGTAAGGAGGTAATTTAGTAGCTAGCAAGGTAGAATGGTAAATACATAATGTGAAGGTTGGATCAGCAGCTGGTTAGGTAGCTCTGTTTGTAGGTATGTTGGCTGATATGTAGTTAAAGGAAAATTCTGGGGGGGGGGGTTTGCCACCCTTTACTCACCAGCTTCATTTTTTTATATGGCCATGGGGCCACCACTGGAAAAAGCTTTACAATGTTGTCTTACAGGGCAACTAAGCCTGAGCCTCAAACCTGTCCTTTCAACAACAACAACAATAAAAAAAAACTTAGTATTGTATTTATAAACTATGTACTTGATTTCTCATCATCTATGTTTATCAGTGCTGGTCATTTCTACAAGTTGAAAGATTCAGCAATGTGATTGAACATTGATAATATTGGACATTCCAGTTAATGATTTATAACTTGCACTTTTGTTTTCGGGTTGAACTGGACTAGTTGAAAGATGTCTGACATTCATGTTCAGTTGCCCCGTAAGACACAGTTGTAAAGCTGTGTCCAGTGGTGGTCCCATGTTTAAGATCGCCACAATTAAGACAATGAGTAAAATCACATTAGAACTGATGTGCTTGATGGCAAAAGTTGTTAACATGTTGTTATCTCTATGCATCCCTATTTAGTTAATGTAATGGAGGACAGCTCCCCTTCTGGTCAGGTTATGCATGTGCAGTGTATTGCCCCTTCTAGGCGGGAGTCTCTTGTCATGCGCAGTTGTGGTGGTGCGGATGCCGAGAGCAAGTTGCTGGTCGCTTGGTATCGTGAAGAAATGGAGTGAATAAAGTCGGTTTCACTGAAGATAAACGTCGTGTTTATTCAGAACAAGTTTAGTAGTCAACATTGGTAGCAGAGGACGGTTAGCAGAAAATGGCTTCTGCTAGCTACAAAGTTCCACCGAAGTTCGATGAGTCCCGACCGTACGAGAGTTGGAAAAATGAATTTGCTATGTGGAAGCTCGTTACTGAGCTGGATAAGAAGAAACAGGCCCTTGCTGTCGTCCTGGGGCTTGAAGGAAGGGCAAGGGATATCGCCATGGAAATACCCGCTGCAGACTTGAATACAGATGGGGGTATGGACGTTTTAATTGCAAAACTAGATGGAATGTTTCTCAAAGAAGAGAGGGACCGCGCTTACGATGCTTATTCGTATTTTGACTGTATCAAGAAGGACAGTTCTGTGTCCATGGCGGACTATGTGATTGACTTTGAGCAGCGATACAATAGAATGAAAAAGTATGATATGACTCTTCCCGATGCCGTATTAGCTTTTAAACTTTTGGATACGGCTTGTCTAGACGAGAAAAATAGGCAAATGGCGCTGACACCATGTACGGACCTAACGTTTGCGGCAATGAAGTCCGCGCTCAAGAGGATTTTTGGAGGGAAAATACAAGTCGACGCGACTAATGGCATACAAGTAAAAGATGAAGTGTTCTACACAGAGCAGCGCTCGCGAGGAAGATTTAAACGAACAAGTAACGTTGTGCAGCAAGCTGGACAAGAGTCACAGACAACACAGGTTGGACAACAAAAGCCACCGTTACAAGGTACTAACCCACTGGATAGGTTCGGTAGGCGATCAAAATGTGCTGTATGTCAGAGCACGTTCCATTGGGCCAAGGACTGTCCCCACAAGAATAGCGAGCCAGCAAAAGTAGAGGACACATTGTTTACCAAAGCCTCGCTGTCTGAATCAGCATCAGAGATCTTTCTGACTGAGTCGTTAGGGACAGCTATCATTGATACTGCATGTACCCGCACAGTATGCGGAGAAAAGTGGTTGGAAAATTTTGTCGCAGACCTCAGTCTAAGCCAAGTGAACCAGATAGCGCAAAGTGAAATTCCAAGCAGCAGACCATTTCGCTTTGGAGATGGGAATATAGTACATTCCTCCAAAATACTGAAACTGCCTGCAAAAATAGGACAGACAAAATGTCAAGTGGAAACTGAAGTAGTTAAAGCTGATATCCCACTGCTTCTGAGTAAGACTTCACTGAAAAGGGCAGGGACCATTTTGGATATGGAGAATGATAGTGCTGTGATGTTTAATCAAAATATCCCTCTTGAATTAACCAGCTCGGGACACTATTGTATAGATATCAGAGACAAGAGCACAGAAACAAAGCCAATAGAAACTGAAGCACTGACGGCTCCAGAGAACAGCCTGAATGAAGATGAGGTCATCACAGTCACAGAAAATATGACCGCAAATGAGAAACACAAAGTTCTTCTGAAATTGCATAAACAGTTCGGTCACGCCTCCGCCGAGAGGCTACAGCGGCTCATCCATAGCTCTGGAAATAAAGACACAGAGTGTGACACGATTTTGCAGCACATAGTACAGGACTGTGACATTTGCCAGAGATACAGCAAGACGAAGCCAAAGCCTGCTGTGGGCTTGCCTCTTGCTTCAACGTTTAATGAAACGGTGGCAGTAGATTTGCATGAGTTGGAACCAGGGGTATGGTACCTCCACATCATTGATCAATTCACAAGGTTCAGCGCAGGAAGCATTGTAAAAACCAAGAAGTCCTCAGAGATCGTCAAGTCATTTCTTCATACATGGATAGGAATCCACAGCGCCCCCCAGAGGCTCTACAGCGATAACGGAGGAGAATTCAATAATGCAGAGTTCCGTGATATGGCTGAGAACTTTAACATTGAGACGAAAACAACAGCGGGATACAGTCCCTGGAGCAACGGACTAATGGAGAGGCATAATCAGACCCTCACCGACATCATTCTGAAGGTCAGGCGAGAAAGTGGCTGTGACTGGGAAACGGCCCTGGACTGGGCTCTTATGGCTAAGAACAGTATGCATAATGTGCACGGCTACAGTCCACGTCAACTTGTGTATGGTTTGAATCCTAACCTTCCTTCTGTACTGGTTGATAAACCACCCGCACTAGAGGGTACTACTATGAGTGCTAGAGTAGGAGAGCACATTTCGGCCCTACATGCTGCTAGAAAAGCATTCACTGAAGCAGAGTGCTCAGAAAGGATAAGACGAGCACTACGTAAACAGCTCAGAGCTACAGATGAAAAATATGACATGGGTGACAAGGTGTATTACAAACGAGCTGAATGTAATGAGTGGAAAGGACCAGGAATTGTTATTGGTCAGGATGGAGCTGTTGTTTTTGTAAGGCATGGTGGAATCTTAGTGCGAGTACATCACTCTAGACTTTCCAAGGTGAACACAAGGGTTAACGAAGAACAAATGGTACAAAATGAAAATGATGCTGAAACAGTAAATGATGAACAAGACACAGAAACAGGAAATGATGAACAAGGTATAAACAATGTAGCTGATGATTTAGCCAGTGAACAAAATAGAGAGAATGAGTTACCTGAAAGTAATGTTGCACAAACTGAAATGGCCCACAAGCCTAATGCACATGATAATCCTGTCCCCTCTGCAGGTATGAGTTTAAAAACAGGACAGACTGTAACATATATGAACAGAGGTGACAATACTCTACTTAGAGCAAGAGTCTTGGGGAGAGCAGGCAAAGCTACAGGGAAATATAAAACATGGTATAACATGCAACATCTAGAGAATAATGGAAGTGATGGGCAGAAGGTATCAGTTGATATCTCAGAAGTTGATAATCTCCACATAGAAACAGACAGAGAAGCTGATGTACTTATAACGAAAGACATCTCATTTGATGCAGCTAAACAGGAAGAAATAAAGAACTGGCACAATAATAATGTCTTCGAGGTAGTTAAAGATGCAGGTCAGAAATGTATCTCTACTTGATGGGTTTGTAGTCTTAAAGAAACACCTAAGGGTATTGTGCCTAAAGCACGACTGGTTGCCAGAGGTTTTGAAGAGATAAATATTCAAGAGCTACAAAAGGATTCCCCTACATGTGCTACTGATTCACTTAGACTTATGTTATCAGTGATATGTCAAAACCAGTGGGAAGTGCATTCTATGGACATCAAATCGGCATTTTTACAGGGTATGGAGCTATCCAGGGATATTTATATCCGCCCCCCTACAGAAGCAGGCTGTGAACATGTTGTATGGAAACTTAAGAAATGTGTTTATGGACTTGCAGACGCATCACTATATTGGTACAACAAAGTGAAGGAAATCATGCAGACTACTGGTGGTAGAGTGTCTCAGGTGGATCCAGCAATATTTTATTGGTTGGATGAGCAATGTAAGGTCACTGGGGTGCTTGCATGTCATGTAGATGATTTTCTTTGGTCAGACACGAAAACTCAACTCGCTGACTGTCTCACAAAGAAAGGAGAATGGGACCCGGGTTAAAAGGGTGTTGGATGGACAATTGATTTTGTTCTCAAATGTTTCCATGACATGTTGATTTCTCTGGAAATGTATGTTCCATAATTCACGCTGTGAATTTCATTTTTTGTTTTCTGTTTATTTCTTTAAAAAAAGAGAATGAGATTGTTAACATGTTATCTCTATGCATCCCTATTTAGTTAATGTAATGGAGGACAGCTCCCCTTCTGGTCAGGTTATGCATGTGCAGTGTATTGCCCCTTCTAGGCGGGAGTCTCTTGTCATGCGCAGTTGTGGTGGTGCGGATGCCGAGAGCAAGTTGCTGGTCGCTTGGTATCGTGAAGAAATGGAGTGAATAAAGTCGGTTTCACTGAAGATAAACGTCGTGTTTATTCAGAACAAGTTTAGTAGTCAACAAAGTTACGAAAATAAAACCCAAGTTATAAAAAAAACAAAAACAGAATTATCCTCTAACAAGGACACAGTATTCGAGCTGCAAAGCGCTATAAAACAAGTAATGAATTTGCTACAGTAGACTTATTCTATATGAGGGCAGTAGGCATGAGAATGAAAAGGGCATATTTACATAAAAAATTGCAAATGGCTCATAGTAGAAGAAAATGGTAGAAGCCATGTAAGGAGCTGAACGCTGACTTAATATTTACATTATTGTATATTTGAAATGTGAAATTGTCAAATATTTTGTTTACTTTCGAGCCCTCATATCAATTATTTTGTTTGTGCCCCCCAAGGCCCACAAGTTGCTTCACATCTAAAATTATAGTAAAAAAAATATTGTGTCAAGTCATAAAAGCCAAAATTATTTTCCCTGTGATCTGATGTGATGTGATGTGTGTGTGTGTGTGTGTGTGTGTGTGTGTGTGTTTCCAGGTCCTGGTAAGGTTCATATATTCACTGAGTAAGGGCTATCGCAAGATCACCTACCACAACTGGAGACACGGTTTCAACGTCGGACAGACCATGTTCACTCTACTAATGGTGAAAAATATAAGTAACTAGATAGACAGACATATACCCATTCTTGTCTTTGTCACGCTTCCCCCTCTTCTCCACATATTGACCCCCTCATATCTCATCTCTCCTCTTCTCTTCCTGTTCTCCCCTCTACCTTTCTTCTAATTTATTTTTTCTTCCCCTTTTCTCCCATCCACTCTGATCCAAACACTAAACCCTGTCCTCTCCACCTCTCCTGACACTTGCCTCATGTCCCCCTTCTCTATGATCCCCTTCCTGACACTTGCCTCATGTCCCCCTTCTCTATGATCCCCTCCCTTTGTTGTATGCTCTGACATGACCCATTTTCTCTCTCTGTCTGTGTGTCTGTCTGTTTATCTGTCTCTCTCGCTCTGTCTGTTTGTCTGTCTCTCCCTCTCTGTCTGTCTCTCTCTCTGTCTCTCTTGCCCTCTCGCTCCCTGTCTCTTTCTCTGTGTCACTCTCTCCTTATACCTTTTTATCATCTTTCCTCTTCCGATAATAACCCCCCCCCCATGTGTGTGTGTGTGTGTGTGTGTGTGTGTGTGTGACTGCATGCGTGCATGGGTACATGTGCGCATGCATGACAGAATCTGTAGTACTCAAGCTTACCAGCATTTATGTGTGCTCAAATATGTGTGTACATTTGTGTGTCTGTATAAAGAGAGAAATAGTCCCAACTGAACTGTACTGGTCATTAATAATGAGTCCAGGAAATGTCATTATTATAACTACAAACCTGCAGGGAACCCCCATCAGCCTGTGTGTGTGTGTGTGTGTGTGTGTGTGTGTGTGTGTGTGTGTGTGTGTGTGTGTGTGTGTGTGTGTGTGTGTGTGTGTGCTTGCCAATTCTATTCGTGCATGCACCAACCCTATGTTTAACAACCCTTTTAAATTTAAATGGTCTATCTGGACAGTTTTCGGCCTCTATTTCTTTACTCTTCTCATGGAAATTATTGAATTAAATATGTGTTCATTTGTGAGCATATGTGTCTGGGAATTACTGTGTATGCGTGAGTAAGGGGTCCATGCCTTCATGTGTATGTCTTTGTGTATGCATGTATTTGTGCATGTGTTTTGCTTGCATGCATGTTTTGCTATTGTGCTGTGCATCTAAGTATATGTGTGTATACTCATGCATGTGTGTGTTGTTTAGACTGGCGACCTGAAGCGCTACTATACAGACCTGGAGTGTATGGCCATGGTGACTGCTGGCCTCTGCCACGATATCGATCACCGAGGAACCAACAACCTCTACCAGATGAAGTAAGAGCAGGAAGAAGACAGGGAGAGAGGGAAGGAGGAAGTTGGGAGATTGATGGAGGGAGGGTGGGATTGAGCGTTGGAGACATAAAAGATGTTATAAGCCTGATCATACCCAAATCTCCCCAAATGTGGTAGTCATGGGCTACAGTAGAATAGCTTCCAGCATCTTCATCTACTTGCATATAGTAATATCTATCACACAAGTAAAAATCTCAAAAAATCGCAAATGTTCAAATGTTGCCATGAGTCACTTTCAAACGCACAGTCGGCTATGTCTCCAAAAATACAACTTTCTGGTAAGACTCTCATCTCATCATCAGCCACTTCTCCGGGGTTGGGTTGCGGTGGCAGCAAGCTAAGTAGGACACTCCAGATGTCCCTCTCCAGCAACGCCCTCCAGCTCCTCCTGGGGGATCCCAAGATGTTCCCAGGCCAGATTGGACATGTAGACCCTCGCGAGTTCTGGATCTACCTCAGGGTCTCCTCCCAGTTGGATGTGCCCACAAAACCTCCAAAGGTAGCCAAAGGAAGGCACCAATGAGGCATCCTAATCAGATGCCCAAACCACCTCAACAGGCTCCTTTCGACGCAAAGGAGCAGTGGCTCTACTCCGAGCTCCCTCCAGATGTCCGAGCTCCTCAGCCTATCTCTAAGGCTGAGCCCAGACACCCTACGGAGGAAACTCATTTCAGCCACTTGTAGCCGCGATCTCACCCTTTCGATCACTACCCAAAACTCTCCCTAATTAAGGAAACAAGTAAGGAGGCTATTATTGACTTTAGGAAGACCAGCACCCAACATACCCCTCTGACCATTAATGGTATGGACATGGAGAAAGCCAGCAGTGTTAAGTTCCTGGGAGTTCACATCACAGTGGACCTTTGTGCTCTCCAAGAAGGCCCAGCAGTGTTTTCACTTTCTTCAGCATCTGAAGAAGGCAAGTCTCCCCCCACCCATCTTCATCACATTCTACAGAGGCACCATAGAGAGCATTCTGACTGGTTGTATCACTGTCTGGCCTGGGAACTGCAAGGCCTCCGACCGCAAATCCCTAAAGCTGGAAAGATCATAGGAACTGCTCTCCCATCCATCCAGGCCATCTATGATGCACGGTGCACTCAGAAGGCTCTCAGCAGCGTCAATGACCCCACGCTTCACCCTCTTACCCTCTGGCAGGAGGTACCGAAGCATCCATGCTGCCTCCATCAGACTATGCAACAGTTTCATTCCCCAGGCTGTGAGGTTCCTTGAAAGCCTGAACACTTAGACTTTCCATAAAATGACTTTTTGACCTTCTTACTCACTGTTCGTGTCAGGTGTGCTTGTGATGTCTAGTTCTGTGAAGTAATTTTGTTTTTAATGCACTATTTGTTTTTAATATTTACTACCTGTTATTTGTTTTTATGTGGCACTGTGGTCCATGTAAAATGCAATTTTGTTACCTTGTATGTATGAGACATGCATATAGGGCAATGACAATAAAAGCATTCTAAGTCTCATAGCCATAGATGAGGGTTGGAATGAAGATTGACTAGTAAATTGAGAGCTTTGCCTTCTGGCTCAGCTCCCTCTTCACCACAACATTCTGGTACAACGTTCGCATTACTGCTGATGCTGCACCAATCCACCTGTCAATCTCCTGCTCCATCCTACCCTCACTTGTGAACAAGACCCCGAGATACTTGAACTCCTTCACTTGAGGCAACAACTCATCCCCAACCCGGAGGGGGCAATCCACCATTTTCCGGTAGAGAACCATGGCCTCAGACTTGGAGGTGCTGACTCTCATCCCAGCCATTTCACACTCAGCTGCAAACCGCCCCACTGTGTGCTGGAAGTCACGTTCTGCTAATGAAGCCAACAAAACCACATCATCTGCGAAGAGCAGAGATGCAATTCTGAGGTTCCCAAAACACACTCCTCACCTTGGCTGCGCCTTGAGATCCTGTCCATGAATATCACAAACAGAGTCAGTGACAAGGGACAACCTTGGCAGTGTCTGACACCCACCAAAAACATGTTCGACTTTGTGCCGAAAATGCGGACACAGCTCTCGCTTTGGTTATACAAGGACGGGATGGTTTGTAGCAACTGCCCCGGTACCCCATACTCCCACAGTACCCCCCACAGAGTGCCCCGCGGTACATCATCATAAGCCTTCTCCAAGTCCACAAAACACAGGTACACTGGTTGGTCAAACTCCCATGCCTCCCTCAGCACTTCCGCAAGGGTAAAAAATTGGTCCCTTGTTTCATGGCCAGGACGGAGTCTGCATTTTTCCTCCTGGATCCGAGGTTCGACAATCGGTCAGAGCCTCCTTTCCAGCACCCGAGAGTAGACTTTCCCAGGGAGGCTGAGCAGTTTGATGCCCCGATAATTGGAGCACACCCTCCGGTCGGGCACCGGGCAGGTGTGGGGATACTCACAAGTCCTCGGTTGAGCACTGCCATGTTGGAGTTCTCCCTGGAGAATGAGAGGGTCACCTCTATACGACTGCAAGTCGCTGGGGGGGAAGGCGCAGACTCTGGTAAGATTAAGTCTTAAAATCCTTATTTTATGATGCAACAAGACAGTGCAAAGTCAAAATTAACGTTAACTGCGTCAGGGTTGTATACGTCAAGTTGACCATATCTCCACAGGAGGAGGAAATTTTGTCAAACAGAGAACATCAATGATTGGTTAATTACCATACAAACTGTGCCTCTGACTCCTGTAGTCGAGGAGCAAACTGATGAGGTTATGAGGGCTGACATTATCTAAGGACACAGCAAGCCAAGCCCACCTGGGGTCAATATTTCTGATTTATCACAAAATAACCACCCTCCCTCTTGTGAGAAAGTGTGTGTATGTGTGTTTGTCTGTGTTTCTATGAGACCACGTGCTCTGTGTGTAATTTCTGTGTCCCCTCTCTGTGCATGCATGTGTCTTCAGGTCTGGAAACCCTCTGGCAAAGCTTCACGGCTCCTCCATCTTGGAGAGACACCATCTGGAGTTTGGCAAGACTCTGCTGAGAGATGAAGTGAGTGTTGGGCCCACGCACACGTGCGCACACACACACACACACACACGAAGATGATTTCCACACCAGCACACAGATAACTAGAAGTAAACCTGTGCTTACACTTAAAAGATGTGTGCCAACTACAAAAGTAGTTGGCACTTTCATTTTTCATAAGAACTGGTGAAAAGGAGCAGCCCACTCCATGGAAGCAGAGATTGGTGCCATGCTAGCACCCAAAGTGACAAGTCATAGTTGTGCTGAGGTTAATTTAATGCAAATAAGCGTTGCAGTGCTATCAACTTTTTGGTGAGTGTCTAGTGATACTTTGTGCACTCACAAAGCTTCAAAGAAGTTTGAACCAGCTCATCTGGATACAGCGTTTATGGACAGATACGTTTCATCACTCAACTAATTGACATTTTTAGTCTAAACTGACTGCAGGTATCCCCACCCTTATAAATAATACAGTGGCATAACAACCGAAACCAGCGATCAGTTTCATATGCAAATATGGGTATGACCATTAACTAGAGTTTCAATGGCCATGTGTATTATTCACAGAGGATTTGGGAATGTTTGCAGGATTGGGTCCCCCGACACAAGCAGAGCAATATAGTGTACGCTGTTAAGTGCCAGGAAGATTGCCGTGACTTGTAAATTGGGGAAACAAAACAGATGCTGGCTAAAAGAATAGGACAGCACAGGAGAGCTAACACGTCAGGCCAGGACTCCGCGGTCTACCCCCATCTACAGGCCAGTGGCCACACTTTCAAGGATGGGGATGTGCACATCCTTGATAGGCAGGAACGCTGGTTTGAATGGGGAGTCAAAGAGGCCATCTATATTAAGAGGGAACGGCCATCTCTGAACTGGGGGGGGGGGCTAAGAGTACATGTGTACATATTTGTCTCCATCTTACAATGCTGTGATTACAAACATTCCCAAATCCTCTGTGAATAGTACACATGGCCATTGAAACTCTAGTTAATGGTCACACCCATATTTGCACATGAAACTGGTCGTGGTTTCGGTTGTTAGGCACTGTATTGTACAGTATTGTTTATAAAGGTGGGGATACCTGCAGTCACTTTAGACTGAAGATGTCACTTAGTTGAGAGATGAAATGTAACTGTCAATAAACATTGTATCCAGATGATCGGATTCAACCTTCTTTGATTTTCTTACATGGATTATTGATCATGCATCAAGACACTCACTAAGCTTTTTTTTCCGTCAGTGCAGGGTGAGGTGGTCGAAGGTCAAAACCACTGCATCCACACCATAGAAGTAATCATATTCTTGTGGTTCAGAAATGATAAATCCCAACATTTGGGGAAGTCTCTCCCCAAGCATCTCTCTTAAAATCTGTCCTGTATCAGTGATGTATTGTGGAAGCCATTGTAGCCACTCTGCAGCTATCCAGCAACTTCCTGGAGGGAATCACAGAAAAGTTTAATCAGTTCATCTGGACACGTTTATTGAGATAAACTGGGGTAAACATCAATGAACGTTGTGTCCAGATGAGCTGATTCAACTTTCTGTGATTTCCTTACCTGGAATATTGAGCATGCATTAAGACTTCCTGGATGGAATATATTATAACCAAGTCTATTTCAGTGATGTATCATCTGTGATGTCGCTCAGCAAATGGCTTAACATTGTCCTTTCTAACTTCAAATTCCCAAAAAGAGAGCGTCCGGGGAGTGTAGCAGTCTATTCCATTGCCTACCAACACGAGGATCACTGGTTCGAATCCCCGTGTTACCTCCGGCTGGGTTGGGCGTCCCTACAGACACAATTGACCGTGTCTGTGGGTGGGAAGCTGGATGTGTGTGTGTGTCCTGGTCGCTGCACTAGTGCCTCCTCTGGTCGGTAGGGGTGCCTGTTCAGAGGGGAGGGGGAACTGATGGCAATAGCGTGAACTTCCCATGTGCTACGTCCCCCTGGCGAAACTCCTCACTGTCAGGTGAAGCGGCTGGTGACTGACTCCACATGTATCGGAGGAGGCATGTGGTAGGCCACAGCCCTCCCCAGATCGGCAGAGGGGGGTGGAGCAGCAACTGGGACAGCTCAGAAGAGTGGGGTAATTGGCTGGATACAATTGGGGAGAAAAAAAGGGGGGGGGAAATTGTTAAAAAAAGAGTCTGTATTTTAACAAATGCTACATCCAAAGAGGAATGACAAGGGGACACGGCAGTGGCTGCTGTTTTCACACACATTTTATGAGTAATGAATTTATATTTAAAATTCATCTTGGGCATAATAAAAACAATAACAATAACCCTGATAATTCATAGTTAATCTGCACAATGCATTTCTTTTATTGATGAATTAATGGAGCCTTCTTGGCTTTCTGGGCTTCAGTCTCAGTCTGTTGTTCTTGCATCTGTTGTGTTTCAGTCATTGAACATCTACCAGAATCTCAACCGCCGTCAGCATGACACCGTCATCCACCTCATGGATATTGCCATCATCGCCACTGACCTAGCTCTCTACTTCAAGTGAGTATAAGTACCAGCAATGACACTCATCTATCTATCTATCTATCTATCTATCTATCTATCTATCTATCTATCTATCTATCTATCTATCTATCTATCTATCTATCTATCTATCTATCTATCTAGCTATCTATCTATCTATCTATCTATCCATCTGTCCGTCCATCCATCCATCCATCCACTGATAATATATAAATATATCCTTTGTAGATATATATAGATATATATATATAAACTGTATATTCCTTAATAAAACTATCTCTCAATCCATTGTGTCATTTTTGTCCGTCCATCCATTTAATCATGCTCTGTTTCGAGCTGTTCATCCATAGAGAATAATAGGGAAAAAAAATCTGGTCATAGTTTCCATGGGTGCTTGCAAAGCACAACAGGCCAGAGACAGAATGACAGGAAGGAATAGTGAGAGATATAGAAACAGACAGAGAGGGAGTGATAGAACAAGGGGTTTTGTCATCAGTTTACTGTGTCCAGAAACAAGACCAGAAATAGAGTGTGATAGTAATAAGTGGAGATATACAGGTATACGAGGACACCATGTGATAGACACACAGGCAGATTTTAAAAGAGCCACTTCTGTTGCATATCTCACCTTACAGAAAAAGGACTATGTTCCAGAAGATCGTGGACCAGTCCAAGACCTATGAGAACTGGAATGACTGGACCAAATATATGATGCTGGAGACCACACGCAAAGAGATTGTCATGTGGGTACACACACACACGTGCGCAAAACACAAACTTATGGTAGAGTCCAGGTGGCATAGCACTCTATTCCGTTGCCTACCAACAGGGGGATCAGCGGTTTGAGTCCCCGTGTTACCTCTGGCTTGGTTGGGTGTCCCTACAGACACAATTGGCTTTGTCTGCGGGTGGGAAGCCGGATGTAGGTATGTGTCCTGGTCGCTGCACTAGCGCCTCCTCTGGTTGGTTGGGGCGCTTGTTCGGGGAGAAGGGGGAGCTGGGGGGAATAGCATGATCCTCCCACATGCTACGTCCCCCTGGCGAAACTCCTCTGCCAGGTGAAAAGAAGCAGCTGGTGACTCCAAATGTATCGGAGGAGACGTGGTGGTCTGCAGCCCTCCCCGGATCGGCAGAGGGGGTGGAGCAATGATCGGGAAGGCTTGGAAGAGTGGGGTAATTGGCCAGATACAATTGGGGAGAAAAAGGGGGGAAAATCCAAAAAACAAAGCAAAACACAAACTTATGGAAGAACACAAACATATATGAAGGGCTGTATAAGTGCATATATATGCATGGTAATTCTGAATAATGTCCCTAATGGCCCCTGATAAACACACACACACACACTATTTCACTCATTCACATACAATGTGAAAGATTGCATGCAGAGATCATTGCAGACTAAACAGATGTATTCCAGTCCTAGGGCGGGAGGGTCACCTGGGGCAGAAGTAATTCACCTACCAGAAGACAGGTACTTAAGGTACCAAACTGAAGAGGGCGATTCGGGGTTCATGCAAACAACACATAAAACAGCACAACAGCAAAACAGATTGGGGAAGAAGCACACGGACAAGCAGAGCTGAGAAAAAAAGTGAAAAGACTAACTTGAGATGAGGGTGAATTATCATGGGATAACCTAGACACATCAGTCAACTCCTGCTTAGTTGGTTTCAGTTAGTGTTTTGGTCGACTAGTGTGCTTCTCCGTGAGTCTCCTTTAAGATTGAGTTGGACTTTTGTTTTGGCTGATTTATGTGGAAGCATCAAATCCATTTGTTCTGTCGACGTCTCAGTTGTTTGTTTCCTCCTCTTTTCTGCACTCTGCCACAGCCGGTGCTAATCATCCTCTCATGACATCCCAGCACACACACACACACAGTGCTGAAGACTGACCTCAACAATATGCTTCTGTTAGTAATGATACACACTCTCTTTATCTATCCTACTACCTCCAAGCCAAATAGTTATTAGACTGTTCCTCCTAAAGTTTGATGTCTTGAAACAGAGAAAAAACTTGATTATTTTCCCAGCCAAATTTTTTGAATAGATCTAAAAAGAAATATAAAAGATAAAATGCACATGTGAAGTGCACAGTACTCAGCCTTCCTGCAGGGAGTTGGTATATTCACATTTGTGTTGGTTTTGGCTACACGGGTTTTCTCCTGGAGTCTAAAGATAACCATGTTAGGGGAATTGAAGACTATGGTTGCTGATGGGTCCCGCGGGGATGATTGCTGATTGTGTGACGAGCATGAATGAATGACCGAATGAAAGAATTTCTGAAGTAATGTTCTGTAAAAAATGGCTTCATTTTGAAACCTTGTATATCTATTGTGCATTGGTGTTTCCAGGGCCATGATGATGACGGCGTGCGATCTGTCTGCTATTGCCAAACCGTGGGAGATCCAGAGCAAGGTAAATTGAGTGTGTCTGTCGTTGTGTGTACGCACATTTGATGCGTGTGTGAGTGTATGTGTCTTGTCCTTACACAATCACGGCTGCACTTTCCATAATTCACAGCGTGAAAACAGCACTTCAGCCCAGCCACCCACCGGGAGCTCACAGTAGTTACACTTTCATGCACACACACACACGCACACATACAGCACACACATACAGCACACAGGCTATGGGATTTGAGAGGAGAAGCTATGATGAGCTAGATACAGAATGACATTTTTTTGAGCAGTAACATTTCTAAAAACACCATTCCCCACCCCTTGATCACAGCAAACACAGTACATTTTAGTCTTCCTATTGCCATTTGGCAGACTTGTCGTTTCACTGCAGTGAAGTATCTAATAAGTACATTGCCATCCATACTAAACTATTGTATGTACTGTAATTTTTTAGCTTTATTTATTCAAATGAGTTTGACTGAGCTCCCTTTTAAGCAGCATCCCGCTTCTCATTCATGTAAACATAAAATGCTGCGCCTTATACATTTTTCTGCCCTTGTCATACAGATAATCCTAATAAAGTCTCTCTCCATACAGATAATCCTAATAAAGACTCTCCCCATCGATATTTTTGCTGTAATGGATTACAGACACAGTCAGTTCAAATGAAGCTAGTTGGGTTCTTGCCCATCACTTTCAGCCTCATTCATCCAAGGGACCAACTGAACATGTGCGCTACTTTTCAGTGGAATACGTCACCACAGGCGCGGTTTGCGTTGCTTCAGGGGGCTCACTGAACCCCCTAGTGGCTGTAGCCAAAAATGCATGTAGGGATGTAAATATCTGTTTTTTATAGTAACACAGAACTAATCATTTGTTGTAACACCTTGATCTATAGTGATAAATACAAAGGGTAAACTAATTGTGTGACTGTGTTTTTGCAGTTTGTGCAAGATCGGTTTCTATAGTAATTCTCGCAATATTCCGTCACTCATTTGGCATATTAGTCAGGGTATGAAAATGCACCTGCTGGTGCCCTGATTATTCATTTTTGTGCAAACGAAGCCACTATTGTACACATTACATTTCCTCTAGTTTTATTTTTGTGAACCCTCAACCTTAAAGTTCAAACTGCGCCTATGGGCATCACAACACAACAACAACAAACCATCACAAACCGTCTGCTGCTGGACACTGAGCAGCTCCACACGAGAAACTCGGGTTTATATGCCTTGTGAAATTGCACTTTCACAGCAGTTGTAAAATGAGGGAAGAGTTCCTCCTCACCTACCCTCACCACCCAGGTTGTTTTAGCACCCATTTTTTCTGTCCCATTTGCTTTATTGCCTCCTCCATCTTTGCACCAATGGTGAGAGTTAAATGTAAGTTCAGAGTCTTAACAAGTGAGCAATGCAGGCTGGTTCAAGTCAGCAAATGTCAAACATTCCTCTGGCCTATTTTTTATGAGACTAACATTTTGGTGATGTTAGTAACTATTAGGAAGGCTGACTGTAGGCCTAACTAAATATGGGGTAGTATAGATCATTATAGTTCTCATTAGTGCTACAAAAGTTGTGAAGAGGGGAGGAATGGGGTATTTTTGGTACCCCAGTTTTCCATTGAACCTTCTGGAGATGTTGTCGTGATTCACCAATATCTGTTATAGGATTCACCCTGCTGCCCTCAAACATCAAAGACAAATTACTCCCAAAATAATCCCAAAATAGATAATCCCAAAAAAGAAAAAAAGTGCACGTGTAGGATACTGCACATTGATTAATGTTATCAAGTAAACAACATGTATCAAGCACTACCTAAATGCAGGTGTTGTACATCCATCCATCCATCCATTATCCAAACTGCTTATCCTGCTCTCAGGGTCACAGGGATGCTGGAGCCTACCCCAGCAGTCACTGGGTGGCAGGCAGGGAGACACCCTGGACAGGCCACCAGTCCATCACAGGGCCAGGTGCTGTACATTCAAAACAAAACAAAAAAACCCAAAAGGAGCCAAGATTCTAAACTTTAATGTCATCAACATGCAGCATCTGAATGACGGACTCATTAGCTAAGGGTATGGGTATCATTTCTGCTTGAAAACCTCCAATGCTGCAATAAAGTGCAGCTCACACAGACTTTAAGAGGCAAACACACACACAAGAAAAGGCTGTAGAGCAGGCCAAGGGACAGAAAATATGTTCTAAAAACAGTACCCATGTGAAAAGCAGGTATAATGTATAATGTATGGGCGGCACAGTGGCGCAGTGGTTAGCGCGATTGCCTCACAGCAAGAAGATCCTGGGTTCGAGCCCTGGGGTAGTCCAACCTTGGGGGTCATCCCGGGTCGTCCTTTGTGTGGAGTTTGCATGTTCTCCCTATGTCTGCGTGAGTTTCCTCCGGGTGCTCCGGTTTCCTCCCACAGTCCAAAGACATGTAGGTCAGTTGAATAAGCCATACTAAATTGTCCCTTCATGTGAATTTGTCGGCCCTGTGATGGACTGGCGGCCTGTCCAGGGTTTCTTCCCACCTGCCACCAAATGACTGCTGGGATAGGCTCCAGCATCCCAGCGACCCTGAGAGCAGGATAAGCAGTTTGGATAATGGATGGATGGAATGGATGAATGGGTGTATAAAGGCTTCCAACATGATTTGGAAGAAACATGCCTTCAAAGTATGTCCCATTGCCTGTGTGCAGTATGTGCAAGAATGTCGTGTTTGATATGTTGCTGCACCACATTGTCCACATTCCTATACATTTGCTGTTCTTGGTGAATAATGCGCTCATGACCCGGATGTAATCGGTTTGTCTCTGTGACCTTTTGTTTTGCCCTCCAGGTGGCTCTGTCCGTGGCTGCAGAGTTCTGGGAGCAGGGAGACCTGGAGAGAACAGTGCTGGAGCAGCAGCCCATTGTAAGACATTAACAGACACTCATTTATTTGATCCCTGCAGGGAAATTTCTCTTTCCACGTTCAGCCCCCTTCCACAGGGGAGGTCAGTAGTATTTGCTCAAGGGCCCTTCGGTAGGGTAGGTGCTTGGTTCAAGTAGTGTCTCTCTTATTACACCACCTTACCTCAGGATCAGTAGAGGGATGGCCGGTGGGAAGAAGGGTAGATGGATAGATCGAGAGAGAAGGATGAGAAATCACTGAGAGGAACAGCCGGATGGGTCTGTCGAGGTGAAGCAGGAAAAAAAGGGGAATGAATTTAGGACAGGCGGTTATGGTAGGACCTTTGGGGAAGGAGAGAGGTGATGACATGAAAAGAGGAGGTGCATAAAAGATGGTTAAATTTGGGAGCTTGCGAGGATGAATAGAGCTGGGAGAAAGAGGAGAGTAAGGAAAGGAATAAGACTGAGACGCATGGAAGAGAGGGGCTAAAGGGCAGAGGAACGAAAAAGATTTCTGGAGCTCCAAGTTAGGACGTGTGTGTGTGTGTGACAAAGAGAGACAGGGGAAATAGAGGTGAAAAGGTGAGAGCAGATGACAGAGACAGAAAGACTGCAAAAGGGAAGAAAAGAGAGGGAAATGGTCAGAGGGAGATAAAGAGACACAAGGAGAAGAGAATGAGTGAGAGTGGTTGAGTGAGTGAGCGATAGAGAGATAGAGAAACAGAGTGAGTGAGAGAGCCTCAGAGACAGGGGGGGTGAAAGAATAAATGAGCAAAGAGATTAAGCTCCCTGTGGCGGTGGTAGTGAGTGATGTACAGGTCGTTATGTGGTGCAGTGATTCAGAAAGAGCGGTCACCCCTGGTCCCTAACCTAGCCAACCATCCTGTCCCATGACTCTCTCTCTCTCTCTCTCTCTCTCTCTCTCTCTCTCTCTCTCTCTCTCTCTCTCTCTCTCTCTCTCTCTCTCTCTCTCATACACACACACACACATCGCCACTTCACAGTGTTCTGAACTGAACTGCGTTCATGTCAGCAGAGAAAACTCTTCATTCTGGTCATTTTGTGTTTTTCGACCAGTACATCCTGTGACTTACTCAGTTCTGGGAAGAAAAAAAACATAAATAAAACTTTCAAAGTTTATGACACTCAACTCAGCAACTTAGAAATGGTACATTTGCCTCAAATTGTTAGCAATTTCACCGATGTTCCCAGCCACCATGGCCATTTTGGTTCCAAACTTTATGTGGCCACCAGCTATATGCTGCCAAATTTTGGCTGTGATACGGGTAATGTGATACTTATCTGGAATAACAATATTGCGGTAAGAATCACATTCCATAGGGACACTGTGCTTCTGCTAGTCTACTCCACCAACACAACCAAGAGAGGGTTAAGAGAGGTTAAGTTAAGCTAATTCACAATGACCCTGGACCAGATAAGCTTCAGTGTAAATCAATGGAAAACCTCGGCAGCAAATATAATTGCCAGCCTGGGTTGTTTTCTAGTGTACCGACCACTCAAAGCACTTCACAATGGATGCCTTCACCCATTCACACACACACACACACATTCAGACACTGATGGAAGAGACTGCCATGCAAGGCACCAACCTGCTCATCAGGAGCAGTTAGGGGTTCAGTGTCTTGCTCAAGGACACTTCGGCACACTCTCTGGAGGAGCCGGGGATTGAACCAGCGACCCTCCAATTACTAGATGACCCACTCTACATCCTGAGCCATGCCGCCCAAGAGCAATTAAACCCTAGACCATTGATACTCAACCCGCAGCTCCTTTATGACTAGTTGTGCCTCTTTTAAGTCCTACTTAAAAAAAAATTTTTTTAAAACTTTAAAAAACAAAAAAAATTGTCAACAGAATTCTTCAACATTTCATTCTCATTCATTCACAAGCTACATCAATCTCTTACGCTCCCACCCCTCAACCGTCTGAACAACCAATCACAATTTCTCTCAGGTCTCGCACTCTGCAGGCACACAAGACAAGTGCAAACTCAATCACACTGGGAAAACTGGCATAGCCTGAAGCTAAAATGGCAAAAGAACATATGAAGCGCAAATATGAAGAGGAGTATCGAACATTTAAAGAGGACTGGGAACTCGAGTTTTTCTTCGTGTCCAGCGGTTCGGGAAAATGCATCTGTCTGCTTTGTGATAACATCATTTCACCATTGAAAAAGTCAAATTTTCAACGCTATCCCGAAACAAAACACTCAAGGTTCAGTACCAACTTTCCGTAAGGTGGAGCGCTAAGGGCTGAAAAGCTGGCATGGCTCAAACAGAACCGAACTGCTCAGGAAAACTTCTTCCACACTATTACTAGTGAAAGAGCGACACAGGCATCCTACAAAATCACACATGAGCTGATGAAAAAGATGAAGCCGTATGCTGCTGATGGAGAAATGGTGAAGGATTGCATACTGCTCGCCTGTTCAGTGTTGTTTCCTGAGAAAAAAGACCTGGAATGAGAGGTTAAAAAAAACTTCAACTGTTGGATTCTACTGTGGCCAGGAGGTCATCAGACATTTCAGAGAACATTGAAAATACTCTTAAGGAGAAACTGTCATCCGCTGAGTTTGTCAGCATTGCAATGGACGAAAGCCTGGATATCAACGCCTCGCCACAATTACTCATCTTTGCCCGAGGAATCAAGATTCAGTTTGACGTTACAGAAGAACTGCTTGACATGTCTCCACTGGTAAATGGAACAACGGGCATGGAGATACAAAACGCTGTACTGGAAACATTGGCAAAGTTTAACATTGGACAAGAAAAAAATGACAGCACTCACAACGGATGGCGTGCCGGCGACGCTGGGTAAGAGAAACGGGGTTGTGGCTTTGCTGAAAGAGGCACTGAAAAACGAAGGAGTTGCTGAGGACATTTTTTCATACCGTTGCATTGTGCATCAACAAGCCTTGTTTGCAAAGTTCAAGTGTCTGAATGATGTGATGGCAAATGTAATCGAAGTGGTTAATTACATCAGGGCCTGTGCAAGAAACCACTTGAACTTTAAAGTGCTATGTGAAGAGTTTAACACTCGCTATGGGGATTTGGTGTTACACACCGAGATTAGATGGCTATTTAAAGGACCTATGCTCGCACATTTTATGGACCTGCTTGAACCACTGAACGCCTTTATTGTCGGCCAAGGGGAGACTTCCCGATTTTCTTTTTTGGATGCTTTGGGTGCTTTCCTGCACATGTGTGACATTGCACAACACTTGAACAAACTTAATGTCAAGATGCAGGGAAGAAACAAGACCATGTATGAGCGCTACACGGCGGTCAGAGGATTTTCTGGCAAATTGAATGTGAACAAAGTGTCCGCGGTTCTGATTACCGCTTCTTCCCCACTGTGCAGAAAGTGATGCTGCATGCGGATGCTGCCCCATCCTGTCAGTCACAATTCTGTGATGTGCTAACTTGAGCTCAAGCAAAACTACAAATCAAGATTCTGCGACTTCAAGGATCAAGGCGATGTTTTTCTACTTGTGAAAAACCCATTCCTGATTAAGGTCGATGAAATGGAGCAAATAAGTGATCCGCTTGGACTTGTGCAGCTTCAGTGGAGTTTGTGGAGTTAAAGGGCTCGGATGAACTTCAGCACCAGTTTCCAATCAAAGTTGTTGTGGACTTTTGGAAATTGGTGGGGCATCTTCCAAACATATCCAGACTTGCAAGACGCATCATCTCGATGTTTCCGTCCACATGCCGGTGTGAAGCAACATTCTCTGTGCTTTCCAAAATAACATTTCACAACCGAAACAGATTGAGTCTGCGGCACACAACAGAGGCCCTTCGGATCGCTGTTTCCAGTGCAGAGCCCGACTACAAATCTCTTGTGCGGCAGAAGGAGTGTCAGAAACTGCACTGAGTGAGGTAAGTTCAATGTTGCTCTTCTGACTACCCCTTCTAGTCTGAAGTACTAACGTAGGCTACAGTAGAACTGAAAGTCTGTTACCTTTTTCCCTTCAGGGAGGAGACAGGAGAGAGAAAAGAGAACATCACAGAGAAACGAGGCAGACTACCTGCTGTTATGGACTGTGATGATCAGCAGTGTGCTGCGTTGCGTGTTATGCTGTTATGGACTGTGATGATCAGCAATGTGCTGTGTGTGATGCTGTTATGGACTTTGTGATCACAGGAAATCATTTAATAATGATTGTTTATTGATACTGTTGAAACACTGCCAGTAAGGACATTTGTGGTTGCAATGATAATAATAATAATAAATTACAGTTATGCACTATACATCATGCGTTTCATTCCTTAATAACATATTAATATTATCCTTATTCTCAAATGCATAATGGTTTCAGGGAGGGAAGGGACATTTTTGGATTGTGGCTCTTGCAAAAATATTTTTTTGTCAGTGTGGCTCCTGAGTAGGGCAAGGTTGAATACCACTGTCCTAGACCATTTTAGCGAGTTTGCTGACATCTATAGGTTAAAAACATGGCAGGCTGGTCTTGAATAAAAACAGCTGCAGATAGTAACATTAATAATGGTTCTGTTTGATGTAGACACGCCAAAGAACCAGCATTGACAAGACTGCTGACTGCTGTCTGTGTCTGTCAATGTGCGAACAAACCTAGTTCAAGTTGCTGGGCAGCACGGTGGCCCAGTGGTTAGCGCTGTCATCTCACAGCAAGAAAGTCCTGGGTTCGAGCATTGTCCAACCTTGGGGGTCATCCCAGGTCATTGTCTGTGTGGAGTTTGCATGTTCTCCCCGGGTCTGTGGTGGGTTTTCTCCGGGTGCTCCGGTTTCCCCCACCATCATGAAGACAATAGGGTCAATACTCCTGTCTGTGCCCCTGACCGAGGCATGGCGAGACGAACTGGAGTTGATCCCCGGGCGCTGCACGGCGACTGCCCACCGCCCCTAGCTACACAGATGGGTTAAATGCAGAGAGGAATTTCCCCATAGGGATTAATAAGTATATCAAAATCAAACATAAAAAAGAAAAGAAAAGAAAGTTCAAGTTTATTGCCTTATGTATTTAGAATACAATGAAATCCTTGTGCTCTGGCTCTCTCTGCCTTAACGCAAGGGACACAAGGACAAAGAACACAAGGACATGCCATCCAAATAAATAAATAAGACTACATACACAGTGAATTAATACATTATAGACACAATATACAATACATGATAATACAACAGTGTAAGATGCATATGGGTGCATTAGCTGTTCAGCAACCTGACTGTCTGTGAAAAGAAACTGTTACTGAGATGGGTGGTGTGAGATTTGATGCTCTGGTAGCGTTTTTTTAGTTGGAAGGAGCAAGAATAGAACATGAATGGGGTGGATGGTGTCCTTAATGATGTTTTGGGATTTCCTTCTGCAGTGAGTGGTGTAAATATCATGAAGTTGTGGCCGCTGTCTTTACAGTCCTTTGAAGCAGTCTGCAGCCCTGAGCAGTCAGGCTGCCAAACCACACTGTGATACAGCCTGTTAAGACACTCTCCATGGTACTGCCATAAAAGTTAGTAAGAGTCTTGGTACTCATACAAAAACTCTTGCGATGCCTCAGAAAACAGTCTCTGCTGTGTCTTCTTGAGGTTGCAATTGGTGTTGAGAGACCATGTGAGGGTGTTTGTGACGTGTAAACGGTGAAATCTAAAACTGTCCACAATTTCAACAGATGAACCATTGATGGAAATAGGAATGTGATTTCCTCTGATCTTTCTAAAGTCAACAATGATTTCTTTTGTCTTACTGACATTTAGAGAGAGGTTTTTATCATGGCACTGTGGTGATACACAATTGACGATAGATTCACCAGGGGCTGCTGCTCCTTTAAGGCAGACGTTCAAAGTACTGAGGTAGGCACTGCTTAGAGTTTTCCAGGAAGTAGAGCCATGTTTTGCAGCAGCCTAGCGGTTAGCTGGTTGTCACCAGAGATTGTGCTGTATTGATGTTGATTTGTGTGGCGAGAACTCACCACAGCACCTTGTGGTAAAATATTCCATTTCTTCCGGCTTGGTCGGGCGTCCCTGCAGACACAATTGGCCGTGTCTGCGGGTGGGAAGCCAGATGTGGATATGTGTCCTGGTTGCTGCACTAGCGCCGCGTCTGGTTGGTCGAGGCACCTGTTCGGGGAGGGGGGGGGGAACTAGGGGGAATAGTGTGATCCTCCCACGTGCTACTTCCCCCTGGTGAAACTCCTCAATGTCAGATGAAAAGAAGCACCTGGCGAGTCCACATGTATGGGAGGAGGCATGTAGTATAGTCTGCAGCCCTCTCTGGTTTGGCAGAGTGGGTGGAGCAGTGACCGGGACAGCTCAGTAGAGTCGGTTAGTTGGCTGGATACAATTGGGGAGAAAAAGGGGGGGGGGATTCAACTTCCTTCCTATAAGCCCTCTCATCACTGTCGCTTATTAGTCCAATCACTTTGGTGTCATCTGCGAATTTAATGATGCTGCTGTTGTCATAATTGGCAACACAAAGAGAGGGAGAGACGATCAAACACTGGCAAAGAGGTATCGACAATGGTCAGCACAAAGCAGTTAACGAGAAATCTATCTCTCTGCTATTGTTGATATGATAGAACTTCTAGCGTAAAACCAGTTAGCTTTTCAGGGGAGCAAAGATGCGTTTCAGTCACGAGAGGACGGTTATGGCCTGTTTCTGTCTTTATTTGAATACACTCTAAGGAAAGATCCAGAATTACAGAGAATATTGATGATGATACCTGAAAATGCATGATATATGTACTTTACACCATACAAAACGAGCTGATTGGCATAATGAGTGATATACTGATGGAGAAAATTGTTGAGGAAATTGGTGAGTCCTGGTATACTATTAAAGTGGATGGCACACGGGACCCAACTGGGGTTGAGAATATTTCCATTGTTCTGTGATATATAGCGGATAATTATGAGGTGAGGGAATGGCTGTTGACAATAGCCAGTGCAGAGACTGGTGATACACAGACGCTAGCAAACACAATCCTGTCTGAGTTACAGGGAGTTGGACTCAATCCGGCTAAGATACTTAGTCAAGTCTGTGACGGTGCGTCAGCGATGTCAGGAAAGCACAGTGGTGTGCAGCAGGTTCTGCAGGACAAATTGACAGATAGATACCATACGTCCACTGTTATAACCCCCAGCTACATTTAGTAGTCACCAACGCTATGTCAAATGAAAAAGAAATCGAACATTTTCTGGCGGTGTGTGGCACATTACAAGTTTCTTAAGAAACCCACTGTAGCAGTTCACTTCAAAGGTGCAAAACTGAAGCAACTTCTAGAACAGTGTTGGACAGGACATTTAGCCAGAGTAACCGCTGTACTCCGATCCTATGAGAATATTTGTTCCTTGTTGACTGAAATTGACAGCAGCTACAAATAGGGAGCTGATTTGAGCATTGAGGCAACATGTTTAATTGAGGCCATTACTGACCACAGCTTTGAGTTCATTGCATGAATGCTGCAGAAAATCCTTTTGTTGCTTGATCCTCCCAACAAACTCTTACAAGCAGAGAACCCTGATCTTCTCTCTGGTCTTGGACTCGTTCGAAGTGCGCCAGAATGTGTGGTAAAACTTCGCTGTGAGAGTGAGTTCACCACCATTCTGGAACAGTGCCACGCGCGCGATCCTGAAAGGCCACAAAAACAGAAAAGGATGCGGAACAAAAATCTATGTGGCTGCATGGTTGAGGCAAGAGTCGGACAGAGAGAAATTGATGATGAAGAGGGTCAAGATAATGAACTGAGGAGGTTGTTTTTCAGCACTGTCGATATCGTAATAAAAGAAATGGAAGGTTCAGTGCGAGGAACGGGGAACTGATCAAAGCTATATCAGCACCTGACACATGTAGTGAACATTTTCTGGATGCCACACAGGTACAGCCAGTCTTGGCTTTATCTGGAACTGATGCTCTAGAATCCGAGTTTGACCTTGCTCGCCCGTTTCTAAGAGGAAACATCAGCAGTGGTGATAACTGGACCATCTCCCAGATTCTCTGCACTGCTTTGGAGGCAATGCCAAGTGTTGTTATGGCATTCAAACATGCACTCACTTTTGGCGCATCAACCAACACGTGTGAAAACTCGTTCTCAGCGTTGAAAAACGTCTTTACAGACAACAGGCTAACCATGTTGCATGAACAGAAGGCGCACTTGGTACAGTTGTCTTTTGAAACGGACTTGACAACAAGATTTCACAATGAGTGGAAAGATGATGTCATGCAGAGATTCAACTCGCAGTGGAATCACCGCCTTCTACTCTACTAATCGGTGAGTTCAATATCTATTTAGCAAAATTATTGTGGAATGTATCTGCTGTGCCATTTAATGTTGTGTGGCTGGCTGTCACGCCACCCTATTTGTGGGTGAGTTAAGCGAGAATGCGTGTGAGAGTTTATTGCCACTCACCATAGTGGATGTGGATACCTTTTCTGTATGGGAAGTGGTTGTAGTAAGATGCATAAGCTTGGAACGAGTTGCTATGTTTTGTGCCAATTAGATTGCAGCAAGCTTTTATTTGTTTGTTTATTTGTCTATGATATATATGTATATATATATAGATAGATATATTGTTTGGATGCCTTTGCTGGGCCTTTGCTGGTGGTCAGATTGGTAATTTTCCATGTTAATATCGCTCACCCCTTGCCCCCCCCCCATTATTCACAATGACCCCTCTAACAATTTTGCCCTGGAGCCGGGGCTGTAGACAGCAATATGCTGGGAATTGGAAGTAGGACGCTGTCGTAGCCTCACCAGGGTGCCACCTCATTTACCTCATCTGTGGCCATTACTCCATGGTGGTACCTGTACCTGTTTGTTGTAGATAATCTATCTTGGCAAGTCCCACTGCTTCCAGCTGTTGGGAACATCTAATATTATTTCCAGTAAAGTCTGTCGATCATAGGTAATTGTGCAAAACATATGCAAAATACCTAAATCCAACAGATACATGATTAATGTTATTTTCTGCAGCTGTGTTTATCCTGCTATGCTAACACCACAGTACCGAGACCAGCCTGGTATGCTTTTACCCTTTACATGTTTTTCAATCTGTAGATGTCAGCAAACTCTCCAAAATGGTCTATAGGATTTAGTTACTCTTTAAATCCAAGTCAAGGTTAAAAGGGTATTTACTACCCGAGCCACCCTGCTGCACCCACTATTTTGGCAAATAAACACAATAATAGTAAAAAAAACTGTTGAAATACCGTACAGGAAAGATTATATAATCATATTTGATTAACTTAAAGCACAATATTTTATATCTCCTGCTATAATTTTTTAAAAAAAAAGCTGGTTCGATGCAAGGTGCACCACGGGCATATATCCAGTTGTAATAGACTGACATCTACAAGCCACACTGCAAGTATGGGCAGACTAGCAGAATGAATTGGTCGCAGAAGGTGGGCCGGGAGGGAAGAGGGTCTATCATATGTTTCTTTTCCAAACACATTTCTTTTTTCTTTTCTTTTTTTCTCTCTTCTAGCCTATGATGGACAGAAACAAGGCAGCAGATTTGCCCAAGCTCCAGTGTGGTTTCATCGACTTCGTCTGCGCTTTCGTCTACAAGGTCAGTCATCACATTGCTGCCATTCACCCAGTCTCATTCTCTACCACGCGGGCCACTACTAGCTTGCTACCAGCCACATGCTAGATGTTTGATTATGCTCAGTAAGATTATCCATGCTGGAAGATAAATCCACTCTATTCTAAAATGAATAAATGAAGTAGTTGGCTGCAGAAAATATAAATGTGGCTGATGGATCTTGGGCTCTACCAACAGGTCAGTTTACTTTCATCCCGACATAAAATATCAATATAGAAATGAATCATAGTGAGAAGTAATGTTTAGGTGTTTGTGTGGACATTTTTTTTTTTTTTTGGAGGGGGGTGTATCATAACAGCAGCAGTTTTACTATGCTTGTTTTCTGGAAGTGATCAAACATCTCCTTTGTCTTTCTCCTCTTCCTTGTATCCATTTTTTTTTTCTCCTGTCCAGGAGTTCAGTCGCTTCCACGTGGAGATCACTCCCATGCTGGATCGGCTGTTAAACAACAGGAAGGAGTGGAATGCCCTGAAAGAGGAGCATGAAGCCAAGTTGGCTGCCATAGAGGAGGCCAAGAAAGCCAAGGAGGAAGCCGCCCAGAATGCAGCAGGTGCAAAGCAAGGTAAAAAGCATGACTCCACTTTTTTTTTTAATTTGTTTCCCCTTCCCTGCTAGCAGTGCTTTCCAATGGTGTGCCATCAGGCTCAGTATGTGTGGAGGATTTCAGTCCAAAACAGTCACTACAACAGATTATTTCATTCATTTGTTTCATCTGCCGGGGCATCCGGGTAGCATGGCAGTCTATTCTGTTGCCTCCCAACACAGGGATCGCCGGTTCAAATCCCTGTGTTACCTTCAGCTTGAATGGGTGTCCCAGCAGACACAGTTGTCCGTGTCTGCGGGTGGGTAACTGGATATGGGTATGTGTCCTGGTCGCCACACTAGCGCCTCCTCTGGTCAGTCGGGGCGCCTGTTGAAGGGGGAGGGGGAACTGGGAGGAATGGCGGGATCCTCCCATGTGGTAAGACCCCCTAGTGAAACTCCTCATTGTCAGGTGAAATGAAGCGGCTGGCAACTCCACATGTATCAGAGGAGGCATGTGGTAGTCTGCAGCCCTCCCCGGATCAGCAGAGGGGGTGGAGCAGCAACTTGGATGGCTTGGAAGAGTGAGGTAATTGGCTGGTGTACAATTGGGGAGAAAGAGGGGACCCCCCCCCCCCAAAAAAAGTTTCCCCTCCTGTAATTGAGGAGGTGCTAATTACTGAAATCAAACCTTTCTGGTTGGCATGTGATTAGAATGCAGTGACCTAAAACAACGTTCTGGAAAAAGCCTCTGAGACGGTTTTCAGAAAAATGCAAAATCAAAGCTTTCCTTTAAAAAATCAATACACACTTGCAGGAATAAAGACAAGTGAGTTTATGAGTAGACTGCTCTATGAGCAAGCAAACGCACTGAAGCACATTCATAGGCACAAAAATAAACATTGGCACACACACACACACACGCGCGCGCCCGTAGGTATAGAGAATGCCAAACAGGGAAATTTTTTCTTGCAAATAATTCACATCACTTTCAGCAACTGATTCTTTTTCTTTCTTTCTTTCTTTCTTTCTTCAGCCAAAAGTTCACAGTCTAAGACCTGTGTCGTCAGCTAGAGAAGAATGTGCAGTACCATCTGACTACCAGCTGGTAGTGGTCCAATGGCGGGCTTCCCAAACATCTTTTCAACCAGAGATCAATGTCTTCTTATTTCAATGTGATTTTGGAAAGCTATTCATAAAGGTCCGATGAGACCACATGTCAAGGGGTCTGCTCTTGGTCTGGCGTGGTTCTACCATGGCTTCATTCACCGAACTCTCTCTGCAGTTCCTCATCCTCTTCCTCTCTCTTTACATTACTCATGTGCATATTGTGTCTGCATCGTGCCCGGGTAGGTTTAACATCACAATGTGAGCCTGAATATCTAGAGATGTGATCTGGTTCATCTGATTACCATACTGACAAAGCCTGACTTGTTGGCACCCTGACTTGTCATTTACATATCACCATCAGATTGACCGAAATCATACTGAAACCAATAGATGCAAAGAAATCCATGACTACAGAACAATGGCAGATGTTTTTTTTTTCTTTTGTGACACCGAGCGACATCACTTCATCAAATTGTCGTTGATGAAAACGAACAAACGTTCACCAACAACCTGAAGAAAACGAGAGGATAATGAAATTCGACTTGACCTTAGTAAACAATACAGTATCATGACATTTATATTTCATAATTTTTGTTTACAAAGGTAAATTTTGATTTCATCTATTGTCTTGCTTTTTTATTCATGGGAAAATGGTCATTGACAAACATTTTCCATCATAGTTTTTGTCGATGAATTTGCACTTTGAACAACTAAAGTTGTCTCTTTCACGGAATGTGTAATATTATGTACAATATTATAATGCATAATAATGTATAGTAGTCAAGGACTTAAGAAGAGCAACTCCCAACAGCAGCAAATTCTAACCAAATATTAATTTAGATACACCAACCGTTGGTGAAAAAAAACTTTTGTCATACTGATTTATTGCCGAAGTTCAAAAACAACAATCTTTATCTCAGACCCCATTACCTCCTCTCAAACCCATTCACTGAATTCCATTCATAAATAAATGTGGTGTACCTCTGTAATTTGGAAATATTTGTAACAGATATTAATCATCATTTTCCTTAGCAGTTTATTTATTCAGAGTTTGCCATGTGTATTCAAAGATCATTTCATATTCATTTAGTTATTTATACATCATTTTGAAAAAGAACTTCACAAGAAAATTATTATTATTATTATTTTGTAGATACTGAGATGTTTGTGGATCATGGCGCATTTTTGCAGAATGTTTTATCTGTCATTTATGTTTATTTTAATTCAAAAAAAGTCTTTCAGAACTAACCGGGTATGTCCACACTGCCCGGGAACAAAATCTAATCATTTAATATGTGTTGTTAGTGTAACCTGCACGACAGGGGAATGGGCCTATGCTTGCGCAGGGACAGTTTACAGTCTAATGTCTAAGTTTAGTGGAGATTGGTGTAGGTTTTTTTCTAGACCGGATTCTAGTACTCACCCCAAAGACAACACACACACTCGTGGGTATAGTTTACAATAAAAAAACCAATTTATTTCAACAGTTCAAAGTAAAGTTATTTCAATATCAATACTAAATTAGATGTGTTATATATATATATATATATTTTACTCTATTATACTTTTTAAAAGTTCTTCCTAATATTCTATTTATTGTCTATATCTATCTATATTCTATTTTATACCCTTCTAATATATTACTCATGCAGCCATATTCTACACTAACAAATTAAAGAAAATAATCCAAAATAAAGTATGAGTGCACTCAAAGAAAATAATAAAGAAAAGAAAAGGGGGAATGATTCAGTCTTCCAATCTGTGCAAGGTGCAATGTCCAGATCCTACCACAATCACAGGGGCAAGTTAATGTAGAGGCGATGATGATGAATCCAAATCCAGGGCGATGATGGGGGCAATCCAAAGGGGGTATCCAAGGGTTCCAAAAGGGTGTAGCAAGGGGGGTTGTTCGGGGTACTAAAAAACCAGTCAGGATTCCAGCAGCGTACAAAACACAAGAGAAAAGAGTCTTCCTTCAACGGGAGATCATCTGTCTTTGGATAAAATCAAGATATCCTACGTAAATGGCTATGATTACATGGAACACAGAAAGCTGTTTACTTTTTAGCTTTGGCTAGCGGCTCACCAAGGAAGCTTCATGGGAGGGATCTTTTTTGTCGTAGTTCAAATGTCCTGTAGCTCAAATATCCGTAGTTCAAATATCAATAATTCAGGTATCCATAGTCAAAGTTGTCCGTATTTCTAAATATCCGTATTTCTCTTCTCTATTGTCGACGGTTGTTTGCATGGTTTAAACTCTGTAGCTCGTGTGCCTCCTAGAGGCTACTCGTGGAACTTACATACGTCACAGGGTACATGTAATCATGTGGGTTACATTCTCCCCCTCTAAACCGCATCAGTCTCTGCATGCGTCTAAACACTGTATGGTCTTGCAGAGGGCACTCTAGAAGAATCAGGGACATTTCTGCCCAAACTTTCGAAAAATGAGGCCATGGCTAGGACTAAAGGTCTTCCTAGTTCACCATAACAGAGTCTCTCAGGGGGATGTCTTTCTCTGATAGATCTTCTGATCGGTTCGCTCTCAGACGGGTTTCCGTCAGACAGGTCAGCCTGGCCTGTCACACCAGTGGGCGGTGCACTCTCGGGTTCAAGTGGGTTGTTTTCAGGTGAACGTCCTTCAATAGGTCCAAATTGAGGTACAACAGTAGTAGATGATGCGGGGTCTCCCTCAGGTAAGTGTCTTCGAACAGGTTGAGAGAATTCATCTGTGACTACTTCTGTCTCACGCCCAATTGGTTTCTTTTCAAGTAACTGATTGTGAACAGACTCAGGGGTATGGGGTACTTCACTAAGGAGTGGACTGTCAGATTGGGAGAACTCCGACGGACTTGGATTCAACCCGACTGGGTTCAACAGTTCCGTGGCACGTGCTAGAGGGGTGGCCTGTGTGGTTGTCCTAATGCTTTGGGGAAACCTTGTGGAGATCTGTGGATAGCAATCCTCATCCTCGTCACTGCTGGGCATATCTGGGTCAACAATATTGTCGTGCCTGGTCTGCTGCGAGACTGTTTCCCTGCGTCTCAGCCTCCTTGTTGGTAAGTTTGTGTCAGGTTCTGAGACTTTATCTGTAACAGGTAGAAAGCCGCAGGGCAGAAGAAGGTCTCTGTGAAGGGTACGGTGTGGACCTCCACCCTGTTCTTGCTTGACGACATACACTGGGCCATCTCCCATCCTCTTCACCACAGTATGGACTTCCTTTTCCCATCTGTCCGCAAGTTCATGTTTTCCTCTTAAATTGACATTCTTCACCAGGACTCTATCTCTGGTAACAAGTTCTGCGGCTCTGATCTTTTTATCAAACCTGGCTTTATTCTTCTCTCCCATCTTCTTAGAGCTTTCAGAAGCAAGTGCATAGCTGTCTTGGAGGCGCTGTCGAAGATGTTTAACATGCTCTGAATGCGACTTGAATCCAATTTGGTCTGGTGTAAGACCTAGAACCAGATCAATGGGTAGTCTTGGCTGTCTACCAAACAACAATTCATATGGAGAGTAGCCTGTGGTGTCATTTTTCGTGCAATTGTATGCATGGACTAGCGGTTTGACAAAGTCCCTCCAATGATATTTATCCTTGTCTTCTAGCGTCCCGAGCATGCTGAGAAGGGTCCTGTTAAATCTCTCGACAGGGTTTCCACGTGGATGGTATGGCGTGGTTCTGATCTTTTCGGTTCCAATCAGACAGCACAACTCCTTGATGGTGTGGGATTCAAAATCTCTCCCCTGGTCACTGAGAAGGCGACTTGGAAACCCATACTGTACAATGAAGTTTTCCCACAGTGTTTTGGCAACCGTATTCGCCTTTTGGTCTTTCGTGGGGATGGCAACGGCAAACTTGGTGAAGTGATCCGTGATGACGAGGATGTTTCTAGTGTCCTTACTATCAGGCTCAATACAGAGGTAATCCATACACACCAGTTCAAGGGGATAACTGGTCTGTATATTCTCCATATGAGCAGCATGCTGGGAATTGGCTTTCCGCCTCACGCATCTTTCACAAGTCCTACACTTCTGTTCAACAGACTGAAACATCTTTGGCCAGAAAAATCTGGAACGAACAAGATGAAGGACACGCTGAGCGCCAAGATGACCGACTTCATCATGAAGGCCTTGCAATGCTCTTTCTCTGTGGCTACTAGGCAGCACCAGCTGATAGATCTGATTCCCACGATCAAGACATTTCCTGAACAGTACTCCATCTATAAGCTCTAGTCTATTCCATTCTCTAAGGAGCAGCTTGACTTCTGACAGTTCAGAGGACATCTCTTGAAAAGTGGGTTTTCGGTTTCCTTGAATGAAACTGATCACACGTCTGATAGATGGATCCTGTCTTTGAGACTGATACCAGTCATTGTGAGTCATTCCAGGGAGGGTGCCTTGTCCAGAGAACACAAAGTCATCAGGGATGGCAGAAGCATCTAAAGCTAAGGATTCAGCAAGAATGGGGAGTTCTGGCTGCAAATAGTCAGCCAAAGTGGTCACAGAGTGGCGTTGACATAAAGCAGACAGCATGTCACCAGAAACAGTTTTGCTTTCGCCATCCAAAACCCTTTGCTTCAGCTCTTCTATCCTCGCTTTCTCCTGCTTGAACTCCTCATCTTCTTCTGACGGACTCTGGGGTCTTCTGGACAACCCATCGGCATCTTGATTGCTGATCCCAGCCCTATACTTTATGGTGAATCTGTAGGTTGACAGAGCGGCTAACCAGCGATGTCCTGCTGCATCAAGCTTTGCTGTGGTCAACACATAAGTTAGGGGGTTATTGTCTGTTAAAACCTGAAATTCTGTTCCATAGAGGTAATCATGGAATTTCTCACAGATGGCCCATTTCAAGGCGAGGTACTCTTGCTTGTGGGCAGGATAGTTTTGTTCACTTCTGGATAGTCCTCTGCTGGCATAAGCTACAACCCTCAGCTTCCCATCGTGTTCCTGATAGAGCGCAGCACCGAGACCATCGCGGCTGGCATCAGTATGCAGGACGTAAGGAAGATTGGGATTGGCGAAAGCAAGAACAGGGGCCGAAGTCAGTTTATCTATGAGAGTTCTAAAAGCAACGTCACACTCTTCAGTCCACTCATTTCCAAAAGGTAAGGTGGGATTGATGGAAGTCTTGACCCTGTCCTTCTTGTAAATCTTCCCTCTTTTCCTTGGAGCAACATAGCCAGCAGTTAGAGCATTCAATGGCTTTGCTATTTTAGAGTACCCTTCCACAAAACGTCGGTAATATCCAGCAAATCCTAGGAAGCATTTGAGCTCTTTTCTGTTGGTGGGTTGAGGCCATTCTCTCAAAGCAGAGACTTTGCTTGGATCTGTGTGGACTCCATTGGCATCTACAACATGGCCAAGGTATTTAACAGAAGTCTGGAAAAAATGGCATTTTTCAGGGGACAACTTTAGGCCATAGTCTTTGAGCCGGTTCAACACTTTCATCAATCTGGCCTCGTGCTCTTCTAGTGTGTCAGAGAAGACAATCAGGTCATCCAGAAATACTAGTACTTCATTGAGATGCAGGTCTCCAACACATTTCTCCATCAGTCTCTGAAAGGTGCTTGGTGCATTTGTCACACCTTGGGGCATACGATTAAACTCATAGAAGCCTAGAGGGCAGACAAAAGCGGTCTTGTGCTTATCTTCCTCTGCAACGTCTACTTGATAGTACCCTGACTTCAGATCCATGACAGAAAACCATTTGGCTCCACTAAGAGCAGAGAAGGTGTCTTCGATGTTGGGGAGAGCATAGGCATCTTTGATCGTTCTCGTGTTCAGCTTCCTGAAATCTATGCAGAGTCTTATTGCACCATTCTTCTTCTTGACAACGACTATGGGGGAAGCAAATGGAGACTCTGACTCGCGAATAATTCCAGCGTCTAGCAGCTCTCTTAGATGTTGTTTGACAGCTTCTCTGTCAGAGGGATGAATGGGTCTGGGTCGCTCTCTAAAAGGGGCCTCATCCTGGAGTCGGATGCGATGTTTTACTGCAGTTGTATGACCATGAGACAAGTCATCAACAGCAAACACCTCTGGCATGCTGTTCAGCTGGTGTGTGATCCGTTTTTTCCACTCTTCTGGAATGGGGGAATCTTCCAAATCAAAGTTGGTGGTGTTACTCTGAGACTGAGGGATGTCAGGCACAGTCATATTTTGGGATTCAGACGGCATCACATACTGTGCTACCATCATTTCAGCTATCACCTGCCTTGGATGCAGTGTGACACTACGATCAGTCACATTTCTGAGAATGACAGGAATCTTGTTTAAAGATCGAAGTGGAGTTTCTATCAAGGAATTTTCAACGAACACTCCACCAGGTAAGGAAACGGTTTCAGGGGATTCGACCACGAAAAGGGAACGTGGGAAATGTTTCTTCACTCTGACATCTACAAAGACAGACACTTTTCTTCCTGGTGGAATGGTGACAGGATGGCGTCCATGCAACTTAACATGATTGGCTGAAATCTCTTCCTGATGACTTAGGGCAACATGCTGGAACAGCAAGATACAGTCACTTTTGATATTGGGCCTTTGTAAGAATTATCTTCCATGCTTTTCTATGCCACCTTCATATAATCTGTCAAGGACATTGGTTCCAATCAATAGGGGAATCTGAGTGTTAAAATGGCAATTTGGCACAATGAGAACTAATGAAGAGACCTGTTCAGCTACGCCAGTGATGCTGCTGGGGAAGGAGATGAGGGCTTGGATATAACCCTGGTAAGGAACATGTTGGCCACCTGCACCTTCTATCTGGAAAAGAGTCTGAATGGGCTGGATGGGGAGGACCGATAAGTGGTTCAAGTAGAATGTCTGAAATGGTTGTTACTTGGGAACCGGTGTCAAGGATTGATTCACATTCTATTCCTTCAATGGAGACAGATGCAGTGCAGCGTGGCCCTACAAGTTCACAGGGAAGGGATTGGCTATTTCGGTATCTTTGTCTGTATCTATTTTTTCTTGTCTGGGTTCTATTCATAATATCATTAATGGGTTTGGGACTCTTATGCTGGTACTTAGCTCCTGAACGTCCCGAAACAGGAGCTGCTACTAGTTTAAAGGCATGGAGGTGAAGGTATGCGTATTCCTGTGAGCTTCACGTTTTTGTCTCAGCTCGGTGTTCTTTTGATGGACAAGAACGGGGTTGGGGGCACTCACACAGTGGGCAGCAATGTGACCATCTCCACCACATTTAAAGCAGAACCATGGCTTGGGAAAACGAGGCGTGTAAATTCGAGGTGTGGAGGCATTCGCGACCATACAGCTGGTTTCAATCTGAGTTCTGTTTGGCTGTGGTTCTTCCTTGATGGACAGGGTTGCAATTTGTTTCTTTAACTCAGCTACTTCATCGTGGAGTTTCTGTGTGTCTTCATTTTTGTTTTCGGCTGGGGCTTCGATTCCATAAACAGTGTGGGCATGCACTGAAGCTTTTGAGCTCCCTAGATGTTTCTTCATCCTATCTAGTTTAGCTGAACGACGGCCTTCTTCTGTCCTAAGCTGATGAAGCAATTCAGGAAATGAGGGTGGGCTATTTTTTTTCTGTTCAAGCTGAAGACCTAAAATCAACGAGTGGTCCCAGCATCCTCTGCAGAACTGTCTTATTAAGTGTTTTTCTGAATCTACAAGTGAAGCTCCCCCTCTAGAGATGACTTTAGTGAGGAGGGTCTGAAGTCTGAATAAATAATCAGATGGCTTCTCTCCAGAATTCTGGTTTGCACTCAAGAATGCAGCAAAAAGCTCTTCTCCATCTTCTACGACTCCAAAGGCTGATTCGATGTGGTTTACGTACGCAACAGGGTTTGCATTGACACCAAGTGGTTTCACCATGTCAGAAGCTGGACCAACCAAACTCTCTAGAACCTTTCTGATTTTTTGTGAATCGGTGACATAGGTGTCACTTAGAAGCAGCTCAACTTGAGTTCTCCAAGCTTCATAATCTACTTCCCCATTTGGCTTTGGAAGCCTACCTGAGAAGGTTCGAATTTTACTTGGGCTACTGTATGGTTGTGTTGACTCATTCTTAATAACATGTTCTACTACTATGTTCTGGATACTCGGGGGACTAATGATGTCTCCTTCAAGGCTCATTGAATTACGCACGGATGAGTGTGTGGTTGGAGCACGGTGAATGTCAGATATAGATGGCCGTCTGTTACATTCCTGGGTCATGCTAGGCATGTGCTCAACATCAATGTTAGGCTGAGTGTCCTGCATAGGGCTGTGATCCGGTAAAGACATGTTGTCAGTTTTCTGTGATGCTGTAGACCGAATGCGTCTCAGTTCATTTTCTAAGATGGAGGCATAGCCTGACATGGCACTACCACCAATAGCGCTGAGTTCTTCGAGATATTGCTGGGCTAAGTCTTTGCCTATTTCCTCTTGACATATTTGTCTAATTGTTCTGACATTCCATAGAGTAGTTGGATCAACAGGGCTAGGTATAAGGCCAAGGGTATCTGGGGTTATCCTGGTGATTGACTTTTCACACTCAAATTCTATTAATACCCTACCATTAGGTTGGTTGGGCTCATCCGCAACTCTGATGCAGGATGAGATCTTCCCATGTTGTTCGAAGAAGCTTATTATCGTTTCGGCAGAGCTCATTTCATTGACACCTTCAACTAATAAGCAGTTTTGTCCATGGACTTTATACTGATTGCAAAGATCCATATTGACTGTGATATTTTCAAAAATAAAAAAATATATAATCAAGTATTTTATAGAGAGGTGTGGTCAGTGGGGTAGTATATGGCCTGAAACGCTAATTAACCAATCTCCTGGCTGGCTCGCCAACTTTCTGTAACCTGCACGACAGGGGAATGGGCCTATGCTTGCGCAGGGACAGTTTACAGTCTAATGTCTAAGTTCAGTGGAGATTGGTGTAGGTTTTTTTCTAGACCGGATTCTAGTACTCACCCCAAAGACAACACACACACTCGTGGGTATAGTTTACAATAAAAAACCCAATTTATTTCAACAGTTCAAAGTAAAGTTATTTCAATATCAATACTAAATTAGATGTGTTATATATATATATATATTTTTTACTCTATTATACTTTTTAAAAGTTCTTCCTAATATTCTATTTATTGTCTATATCTATCTATATTCTATTTTATACCCTTCTAATATATTACTCATGCAGCCATATTCTACACTAACAAATTAAAGAAAATAATCCAAAATAAAGTATGAGTGCACTCAAAGAAAATAATAAAGAAAAGAAAAGGGGGAATGATTCAGTCTTCCAATCTGTGCAAGGTGCAATGTCCAGATCCTACCACAATCACAGGGGCAAGTTAATGTAGAGGCGATGATGATGAATCCAAATCCAGGGCGATGATGGGGGCAATCCAAAGGGGGTATCCAAGGGTTCCAAAAGGGTGTAGCAAGGGGGGTTGTTCGGGGTACTAAAAAACCAGTCAGGATTCCAGCAGCGTACAAAACACAAGAGAAAAGAGTCTTCCTTCTTCCTTCAACGGGAGATCATCTGTCTTTGGATAAAATCAAGATATCCTACGTAAATGGCTATGATTACATGGAACACAGAAAGCTGTTAACTTTTTAGCTTTGGCTAGCGGCTCACCAAGGAAGCTTCATGGGAGGGATCTTTTTTGTCGTAGTTCAAATGTCCTGTAGCTCAAATATCCGTAGTTCAAATATCAATAATTCAGGTATCCATAGTCAAAGTTGTCCGTATTTCTAAATATCCGTATTTCTCTTCTCTATTGTCGACGGTTGTTTGCATGGTTTAAACTCTGTAGCTCGTGTGCCTCCTAGAGGCTACTCGTGGAACTTACATACGTCACAGGGTACATGTAATCATGTGGGTTACATTAGCATGATTTTAGCCATTTTTGTCTGTGTCCACCGTCAGCAAGCTGGGAAGTCCTGACAGCGCTTGGCTGTGTGACGACAGCAGGCGTGCAGCGCACGTGGTAGGACAGTGAGTGGGTAAACTCTACCACACAGGGGCTGAACGGGCCACGTGTCTCTTCAGCAGTGTAGAAGTTGGTATGTTCGTATGAGAAAGTCAAAACGTAACGTATAACATGGAAATGAGAAATGTATTTAGATTCGGTGGCATTTTTAACGCTATTTTCCCCTTGCGTTTAAAAGCAAATGTTTTTAACAAGATGAGCAGAAATAAAGTGTACTAGGAGAACCGGATAATGGCTGGGAATGTATGTCAGGTCTTGATGTACCACAATGTAACCTTATTTGGTGATGAGGCGTGTCATTGCTTGTACACAGTTGGGCAGAAAACTAGTAAATACATATGACTACATTCATATTCCATGGCATCTGTGTGTGTGTGTGTGTGTTATGGGTTGTGGTTTAACTTCCAAGATATAGCATCGCTTCAGTACTGCTGCAGGATTAACTGCAATCGCGACGTCGCGCGAAAGGCCGCGATATAACCGCAAAAGGTTGCGATTTAATTTAATAAAATGTGCGCGTGTGAGCGTCTGCTTGCGTGCAGTTCTGCATATCTACGCCCGTAATTAAGAGCTGGCCAATCAGGCTCTGCTCAGGGAGTGGCGCGCGTGCAGTCTGCGGTCACATGACTATCCGATGTGCCGTGCGCAGACCAGGAAGAAGGAAAAAGGGATACCGATGACAACGAGCGATATTGAGCAGAAAGAGGTACTGTGTAAAAAATGCAAAATTAAAGTCGCTACATGTCGCGGCAACACGACGATTTTTTTTGTATGTGTATACTGTAACGTTCATGGATAAGTAGACACGTTGGTCCTAACCGACGGGTCGGACCCTGTAGTCGACTGGTTAACGTTGTCGCTTGCGGAGTGGGAGGCACAGGTTCGCGCCCCGGCTATGGTGACGGTCTCCCGGACTGCCTCACGAATTTGCTAAAATACATTTGTTTATAATCGCAATATTGTCCACAGTAATCGTAATATGACCAGGGGCGTCAATTGGGTATGGCAAGGTATGGCAGCTACCATACCTTGGCTGCCTGGTCAGTGTGAAATAATATATTTCAATCACACATTTCTCGGTGTTTTAAATGATCCCATTACTGTAGCAAAATCATTCATTGCACAAAGTAGAATAAAACCGGTTGAATCGGCACCTCATTTGGCTCAACTCCCGTCTTTCGGTCGTCACTGAATCAATACGTCAATTTCACGCCGCGGCCATCTTGGATTTTTTTTTTAAAACCAAGCGGTGGGAACTTAGCCACGCCCCCTTCTTTCTTCATTGAAAGCACTGCTGGAAGCAACATGTCGTACTGCTGTGTACCATCCTGCAACTCCTATCAAAGAAGGGGAAGAGATAAATCCTTGACGTTTCACCGCTTCCCCAAACGCCTGCACACCCGTAAGCAGGTCTCTCAAGTTTTGAACTGAGTTCAGAGTGAGATTTTGGCGGCGGCGGGGGTCTGATCTGATAAATTACACATAAATTCATACAAATGTAACCGGTTATTTTCTTGCCCCTTGCGGAATTCGAAACAGGTGTTCCGCACCACAAGGCGACATCACTAACCGCTCGGCTGAAGGGTCAGACCCGTTAGCGAGGGACTAACGAATTCCCGCGCTCCGAAGAGACACCAAGCTCATTAATCTCGCTTTTTTGAATATTCCAAATGTATTTCCATGGAAACGGAGAGCTCATAACAACCAGAAAAAAACAACAGTAAATTATATGAAGTGAAAATGAATATATCCCACCATGTACTTATCTCAGATTGTGTTCTTATAAGCTAATTTCCACAGCAAGTGGGAATGAGAGAATTGTAATGATCTGTGCCCTCTGGCTATGTTAACTTATAACATTAATAAAGCAAGGATGACTTCTCTCGTGCTGGGTGTTTATTCACCGACCGGATTCCCACTGACGTTGTTACGTACATCACGTGACTTTGTTGTGGCTCTACGGAAAGCCGTAAGGGACATTAGCAAATCAAATATTACTAGCAAATATTACATCTCCCTTTTTCTGAAAAGTGCTGCTTTCTCTGCAGAGATACAGACCACGTTGAGCACGTTTATAAGCGAATACAATCTTAATAAGAAAGAATATGAAAGTGGAACTCTTATATAACTGGACTGCAACAAAGTAGTGTAAAACATTTCCTTCACTGTCTAAATGTGACACCGTAATAACATTTCATCTTTTTTTTTAACATTCATAAATCAAGGATTTGTCTTGGTTTGACCGTGCGACCTGACCTCGTGGTGTAACCAGGCTGTGTGTCTGGTTGTCACTGATTGTTCGTGTCTGGAGGTTCAGCATGCTCTTGCTGATGGGCTTGTGTGTTGTTGTTAGCGCTGGTAACAGTCTGCTGTGAAGTGTGTGTGTGTGTAGTGTGAGTGTTCACTCTGCTTTGTCGCAGGTATTGACGGTTGCGTTGGTAGATCTGACCTTCTTTGGTTTGGATGTGGTAGCTCCTGTCTGTGTTCGCTGGTCTTTCCACAGTTGCAGGTCTCCAGGATCCATCCTCCTGCCGGAAGCGGATTGGTGTGCCTGCGGGCAGGTGGGGCAGAGGTTTGGCTGTTCGGTTGTAGTATGCCTGCTGGCGCTGTTGACATACCTCTCTCCTTTTGTGAACATCCTCCTGACTGGCGATCTGTGGCTGCAGGTGTTTTGCTGTTGATGGGAGAATGGACCGCAGCCTCCGACTCATCAGTAGCTGTGCCGGTGATTTCAGGTTGTCCACCGGTGTATTGCGATACTCCAGTAAGCTCATGTAGGGGTCTTTGTTCTCAGCTTTGGCTTTGTCCAGGATGCATTTGGCCGTCTGGACAGTCTTCTCGGAGAGGCCGTTGCTCTGTGGGTAGTGGGGGCTTGTGGTGGTGTGTGAGAAACCCCATGTCTGTGAGAAGTTGCGGAACTCACCAGAGCTGTAGCATGGACCGTTGTCGCTGATGATAGTCTCGGGGATTCCATGTCGAGCCATTGCTGCTTTCAGCTTCATGATGACGGCAGATGAGGTGCAGCTGTAAAGTCTCTCTAGCTCGAAGAATCTGGAGTAGTAGTCCACAGTGACTATGAAGTCCTGTGAGTTCCATGTGAATAGGTCTGTGCCTATCACTTGCCACGGCCGCTCGGGTATGGCGTGTGACATCATTGGTTCCTTTGCATTTGCGCTGTGCCGTTCTTGGCATATGCTGCAGTCTGCTACCGCATCCTCGATCTGTTTCCCCATGCCAGGCCAGAATAGTAAGTCTCTTGCTCGGCATTTGCTTTTTTCCATGCCAAGGTGGCTGGCATGGATGCGCTGTATCATGTCCTTGCGAAGCTTTTGGGGGACAATGATTCTCTCACCTTTGAACAGCATACCGTCCATTTCTGAGATTTCTGCTCTGTGGTTCCAGTATTCCTGGATGCTGGGCGGGCACTTTTTCTTTGTGTCTGGCCAGCCAGTGAGTGTGGCTCGTCTGAGTGCGGTGAGCTGTGGATCTTGCGCTGTTTCCTGCTTGATTTCTGTGAGTCTTGTGTCGCTCACAGGGATGTTGCTGAGGACTGTGTGCACTTGGGCCTCCATCCCTTCCTGTAGGTCACTGTCGTGGTGTTCTATTGACTTGCGTGACAGTGTGTCGGCCACCGGTATGTCCTTACCGGGGCGGTGGATGATTTGGATGTCGTATTTTTGGAGCGCCAGGATCATCCGTTGCAGCCGGGGTGGTGCTGCTGCCAGTGGCTTTTTTAGTATTGCCTCCAGAGGCTTGTGGTCTGACTCCACAATCACTTTTCGTCCGTACATGTACTCGTGGAACCTCTTGCAGCCGAAGACCACAGCGTAGAGCTCCTTCTCTATCTGTGCGTAGTTTTCTTCAGTGCTGTTGAGTGACTTGGACGCATAGGCAATTGGTTTGCCATCTTGGAGCATGACAGCCCCAAGGCCACTTTTGGATGCATCCACTTGGAGTCGCAGCTCTTTCTGCGGGTCGAAATATGAGAGTACTGGACCTGGGTGCTGTGTAATGAGATTCTTCATCTCTTGGAACGCCTTGTCGTGGACTGCATCCCACACAAACTCACTGTCCTGTTTCAGAAGCTGTCTGAGGGGTGAGTTTATCTGTGAGAGGTGTGGAGCGAATCTGGCGAGGTAGTTGATCATGCCGAGGACTGTCTCCAGCTCTGCTTTGTTCTGTGGGGGTTGCATGTCCTTGACCGCCTTAACCTTGTGTGGGTCTGGTTTGATGCCTTCGTGTGAGAGCGTGTGGCCGAAGTAGCTTACCTCGGACACGCATATGTGACACTTGTCGGGGTTGAGTCTCATCCCTCGCTCCCTTGTGTGCTTCAGCATCGCTCTGAGACGCTGGTCATGTTCCTCTTTAGTCTTGCCAAACACTAGTTTGTCGTCCACTATGGCCGTCACACCGTCCAATCCTTCATATGTTTCATCCACGCGTCTCTGGAACTCGTCTTCAGCGGACACGATTCCGAATGGCAGTCTGAGGAAACGATAGCTGCCAAACACTGTGTTAAATGTCGTCAACATTGAGGATTCAGTGCTCAGTTTGATGGCCCAATAGCCTGACCGCGCGTCTAACACGCTAAAGTACTCAGCTCCAGCGAGCTTTGTGGTGGCGTCCTCCAGCGTGGGGAGGGGGTAGTGAGGTCGTTGTATCACTTTGTTAAGAGCTCTGGGGTCTAAACACACTCTAAGTTTGCCTGTCTTTGGCTTTTCAACAATGACGAGTGCGTTCACCCATTCTGTGGGTTCTGTTACCTTACAGATTATGCCGCCTTTCTCCATGCTGTCAAGCTCGTCCCTCAGTTTGCTGTGTAGGGCGATGGGGATTCTGCGTGGCGGGAAGACGACCGGCGTTGCATCTGGTGTGACGCGGAAGGTGCACTCGCCTGGGAACTCTCCTATTCCCTGGAAAACATCTGCATACTCATCCATTATGCTCTGTGATGTGACGTTGTTTTCCTTGCTCACAGCCATCACTATTTTTACCAAGTTTAGGTCACGGCATGTTTTCATTGCCACGACTGGTGGGGCGTTTGTGTCAATGACGTAAAAGTCCAGCATCATTGCATTGTCTCTGTACTTACATTTGAGTTTGCATGTGCTTTTCACGCTCAGCGCGCCTCCTCCATATTCAGTGAGTCTGTGTATTGCTGGTTTCAGTGTCACATTTTTGAACAGCGCCTGGAACAGGTTGGTGGGAATAGTATTGGCCTGTGCCCCAGTGTCTAGTTTAAACTTTACCTTCTGTGGAGGTGTGCCAATTCCAGCCTCTACGTAAGCCTGCTCGTTGCTTTTTCCGTTGTTCTCTATTGAGATGCAGTCTATGTACATCTCTGTCTGTTCTCCCACAGCGGTGCTCTCCACTGTAATGTTGTCGAAGTACAGTTCTTCCTGCTCTCTGTCAGTGGTGTACTCTTCTGGGTTCTCTCCGACGGCATGTACTGTGCCGCGGTAGTACTTTGTCTGTCCCTGGGAGCTAGACTTGCATACTTTAGCAAAACTATTGAGCTTCTTGCATTTAATGCATTGTTTACCCTTAGCTGGGCAAGTGGCTTTAGCGCCGTGCAGCCCTCCACAATAGCTACACGCCCTGGCGGCGGTGCTAACGTTACCCTTCCTTTGTCTGAAGTTGGCGTTAGCTGCTTTGGGTGCGTTCGGTTTGTAAGTATTTCTGCCTATTGCGTGCACCGTTTCATGTGTGCTGCCCTGGCCCATAAACTTTAGCTGTTGCTTTGCTAGCTCGTGTGAGCGGGCTACGTCTATGGCTTTTTCTAGCGTTAGCTCAGCTCCCTGGCTAAGTAGCTTTTCTCTCACTCTGGGTGAGTTGGTAGCAAACACGATGCGGTCCCTGACCATCTCGTCGGCATTTGGGTAGCCACAGTCTTTGACTAGGAGCTTTAGCTCAGTTACAAATTGTTCGAAGGATTCACTCTCTCCCTGCATCTTTTCATGAAATTTATATCTGGCATAAATCGGGTTTGCTTTGGGGGTGATGTACTCAGTGTACTTATCGTAGTACGTTTCTAGCTTCTTGGCTTGTTCTCCGCTGAGTGTCCAAGTGTTGTGCACATCGCGCCCTTTTTCCCCTATCCAGAGCAGGAGGTAGCTGCATTTCTCCTCTTCGTTCTTCCCGCGCAGGGGGCCCTTGAACATTAGCTCCGTTGTTTGTCGAAATCGTCTCCATGCTTCAGGTAAGTTCGCCGATTCCCAGTCCACCCGTGGAGCTGGAACGCCGTACGAATCCATATTGGGTATTTAAATCTCACTTCTGACACCATGTAATGATCTGTGCCCTCTGGCTATGTTAACTTATAACATTAATAAAGCAAGGATGACTTCTCTCGTGCTGGGTGTTTATTCACCGACCGGATTCCGACTGACGCTGTTACGTACATCACGTGACTTTGTTGTGGCGCTACGGAAAGCCGTAAGGGACATTAGCAAATCAAATATTACTAGCAAACATTACAAGAATGAGGCCATTAACTTCAAAGACACGTAGCAGTGTCTTGCCATTAACATCGCTGATAAAGCAGCTGGCTTGCTTGAGATCGGTAAAAATATAATATACAACAGTTCAGCAACACGCAACCCTACCACAGAAAACCCGACATTTTCATGAATGTATTTACTGTATGCATTGAGCTGCAGAGGTTGCACCATGTACAGCCAGTTAAATAATATTGGGGTGATCAGTTTCACTGTGACTAAAACATTAGAAGGGAGACAGAAGTTTGACGTTGAAAAATGTTTGCTCCTGTTTGTCGTCGCATTGGTGACTTAATAGCGGAAGAAGATGAAGAGGAACATGAGTTGTTACTGTCAGTACAATACAATTTTTCAAACATGTAGATTACTGCATTGTATAATATTGTAACCGGTTATTTTCTTGCCCGGTGCGGGATTCGATACAGAGTGTACTGCGCCACAAGCCGACATCAATAACCGCTCGGCTGAAGGGTCAGACCCATTAGCTCGGGGGTAACGTGTCTTATTACTAGTTTACAATATGTATATGTATATATATATATATGTGTATATATATATATATATATATATATATATATATATATATATATATATTCACTAATCTTTCAATAGTGGATAGCTCTGTTCTGACACATCATCTTGATAACAGGAAAATGTGTGGATTTATATTGCTTCCCACATGTATGACATATCCTCATGTGTCCAGTGAGGTTTGGGCGACTCTACGTGATCATGACTACGACGTGAAGCCCCTTTCTGTGGAAGACCAGCTTGACGCAGTAAAGAAACGCATCGCTTTCCTGGAGGACGAAAATAAAAAGCTGAAAAGTGAGCGTTTTGGTCTAGAACGCTTCCAGTGTGCGCCCAATCTGATCAGGTTTTACACTGGTTTTAAGGATTACCACACCCTCAAAGCACTCTTCCCAGCTTTACAGCCTACTGCAGAGTCCATGGTGTGATGGACTCAAATGCAAAGGAACAGCCATAACCTAGAACACATTTCTGTGTCTGGCTTCCATGCAGGGCATTTATTGCTGATTGATCCGTTTTTAAGTAAGCGGTCAGGTGTTCTGGACCTCTTAGAGTCAGGTGATGAGGTCATGGCTGATAAGGGCTTCCTTATCAAAGACCTGCTCGATGAAATAGATGTAAAACTTGTCATCCCTGCATTTTTAGGCCCAAGTGGACAGTTTAGCTGTGATGAGCTCACAGACACACAGAGTATAGCTGGCTTGAGAATACACGTCGAACAGTCAATAAGACGCATAAAGGAGTACCACATTTTTGATGGAGTCATACCCCTTTCACTAAGTGGAACAGTCAACCAGCTGTGGACTGTGTGTGCTCTCCTAAAACATTTTCAGGGACCACTGTTTTAAACCTTTGTTAAATTCAGCTGACAAGAAAATAGTGCACACAAACCTTAGATAGATTGAAACATATTTAACTTCATTTCAGTACAGTCCCATTTTTTAGCCCACACCTTGAGATGAGCAATCACTATCTTAGTTTAGTAAACAATTGATGATTTGAGATGGTAGCGAGTTCCAGTTTATTGCTACAACAGAATGACAGTTGACCGAACATATTTTAGTTTAAAATGAACCAACAGTTTTGTTAAAGTTAAAGGACAAAGAATGAAAATATTGTAGCAAATTCGGGGGACAACGCAGCCACAGGAACTGCCGCGGCCGGGAAGCGATCCCGTATCGCCCGCACCGCAAGAGACGTCGCTAACCGCTCGACTAAATGGTCATACCCGCCAGATAGCCAGCGGCCAGCCTCTCCTCTTATCCATGCACGTTACAATATTGTAGCTGGGACAATCTAATGTATAAATATTGAATGTACAGTATAAAAATGAAATGTATCTTATTTTGTATTTTATTGTGATTAAACAGCTTCTTTGAATACAGCCCTGTGTGTGTGTCTCTCCTCACTGGCACAGGAGAGGCAGAAAGTACTCGAAAAAGAAAAGATCCAGCTTAGTTTTCATAGTGTGGTGTAAACTACTAATAAGACACATTAGTCCCTAGCTAACGGGTGTGACCCTTTAGTCGAGCGGTTAGTGACGTCGCCTTGTGGTGCAATACACCTCGTATCGAATCCCGCACCGGGCAAGAAAATAACCGGTTACAGTGGTAAATGACGGACGGTAGGTGCTCAAGGTTGGTAGTCCAAACCATGTTTGCTGCTGGCCCCGGCTGCATTGATTTCCGATTGAGTAAGAAGGGGGCGTGGCTAAGTTCCCACCACTTGGTTTTTTTAAAATCCAAGATGGCCGCGGCGTGAAACGGGCTCTCTCTGCGCGTGTGTCACGTGTGTTGCTAATTGACGCGGGCGCTAGAAACGGAGAGGAAGAAGAGCGTGTGTACTGGAAAAAAAGAGCGCGTGTACCGTGTAGCGAGCTAATAACTAGCATACGCAATGGATGACTGAAATTAAACGACAACTCTGAAAGGGAGAGCTTCTTAAAATCCCAAACGAGTCGGGGATGCTTCGTTATGGAAACAGAATGACCTCGTCGTGACAACAGTAATAGTCTAACTTGTTTTAACTGTTGCCTTGATCAAGTTCAGTTGGCTAGGATGATTTGTGAACTGTTCAGCCGTGTTCATTTGGCAAAAATTGGATTATTGAACTGTTGCCATGTCAAGTTATTCGGTGGGTGACGTTTCACTGCTTTATTGGAATTGCTACGAACAGGTAAGATGGTTTATTATTATACTGCTGTGTTGTTTTGATGGCCGCCGTGCCTAGCTAGCAGTGTGCAGGCTACTACTAGCTTATGTGTTGCTGATTTGGACCGCTGTGCGTAAGAAGCAGCCTAATTAGTTGGTTTGGTTTTCTGTGATTTATTTTTATTTCTGTATGCTGGTTGTGGGTGTTATTAGCTAAGCCTGTCTGAAGATGTATTATACCCTGCGCTCTGCAAGGTATAATTCTCCACCGATTTGAATAAATGTGGCAAGAAAAAATACAGTGTTATATAAGTTATATTGCACACATACTTTCATCAGAACTTCTGATATAACCCTAAGATGTAATACTCTTAGAAGCTTTAATGTCTGTAATCCCACCTAGGAATTTAGCTCTAGATATCATAACCTGGGTCTATGTTGGAATCATGGGCGTAGTTTGGCTGGGACAAGTGGGGTCACTGCGCCCCCTAACGTCCAGAGACGCAAACTGCGACTCGTGTAAAACACGTATTCTGTATAAAATTGGACATTTTTTGACTCTTTCGCAAGTAAGTTCTAAAACGTGTCAATGCCAAATGTTGACAATTCATGTATTCCGGTGTTTGCTTATGCTACGTTATAAACACAAGGTACTCAAAAGTGTGTTCAGAGAGGCCAGGTGACTGTGGTAAGCCAATTTTATCATGGCCGTTGGTCGTGGCCATATTTGTTGTTAGCGGTTAGTTTACCCTCAGCGAGAAATCAAGTTTTTTGAATCTAACTGAATGGACGATTATTCATAGAAGCCAAGCTTCCCCCAAAAGGAGGGACCAGTAAAAAAATGAAATGAAATGATGAGAAAGTCTTAATTTTTGTTTCTTTGTGTTTTTTATTTCCAATGCGTGAATCTCTCTCCTGTCCTGGAAAAATGAACCGAGGAGCGAAACTGCGGCTGCCCCCCCTCCCCATCCCCCCCATCTTGCAACGCCCCTGATTGTAGACAGTATCCGCGTTGTCTTGAGTTCTTAAATAGCCCAGAGCGAGCCATAATCCTGAAATATACATCTTTAATTTGGTTATTGTAATGTGTTAATTATACATATTATTACTGAGAATAATATCTGGTTTATTATTGACGTAGCCAGTTTAGTTGGTGAAGGAGAATGGGCTTTGCAAATAGCAACATAGCTTTTGACCAAGCTTTATTACCGTGATTTATTTGAACATCTCTTGTTCGTACTTCTTCATGATTATAGGATCATAGGCTACGGCAGCTCCATATTGATAGGAAGCTATGTTTACGGTGTTTTAAGAAACTCGCAGAATCAATTAATTGGATAACTTTAGTAGGCCTTTTGTTTTTATTTATGTAATTAATCTAGGTTGATAAGTAAAACGTAGCTTATTATTCACCTATAAAATGTTGCGAGAGAGTGTTCAAGAGGATGCAATAAACTAACATTACACTGCTCTTTCTTTATTTAATGCAAACAATAATATCGTAGCCTAATTGCGGGTGCAACCACAAAAGGAAAATACTTCCATAACAATTGCCATTAGCATGCCTGATGTAAACAAAATGTAGTTAAAATGTTAGAACATCATCTGCCGCATTATTGGACATTTTAATTGTAACAGAATAGGCGGAGGAGAACAATAGAATGTTCATGCAGGCCACATATTTTCGCTCACTATATCATCTATTTATTTTTGGCAACTGCCCCCCCCCCAGATCAGAAAGTCAAACTACGTGGTTGGAATTCCCAGTGGCATAGATTTATAACCACAGGCCTTATTCCAAAGCAATTTTGAAACATTGATAATCTTGTAAAAATGAATTGTTGACTGTGTGGTTTTATCCAGTGGAGTTTTGTCCGTTTACCGGGACCATTTTTTATTTTTAATAGCCATCTTTAATTTTGTGAAAAAAGTTTCACTTTGAAAACATGAAAAACAATAATACATACTTGCCATTTTATATAATCTGTAGCAGGGCCAAGGCGTTCCACCTGTGGCAGGGGATACAGATTCCGTAATGGGCGATGAGGAATGTCTAGGTGAATCAGTCAAGGCTCTGACTGCATTAAGGTCATGCGGTTGTATAAATGAAATAAATGGTTGTAGCTAACTACCAGCACAGAGCAACATGGTTGAGATGGAATGAGAATTTGAGGGAGACCTGATTTGATGTCACGTGATGTCAGATGTGACGCCATCTGACTTTGCCATACGTTGGCTTCTGGTGAACTGACGCCCCTGAATATGACTGTCACCAAATCGTGCAGCACTAGCCGTCAGACATCATTTACCATGTCTGAATCTTGGTTTAGCAAGGAATTAAAACTACAGTTTTGGATCAACTTTCGCTTGTCTAGCCTGGTTATCGCCGACGATGATGGGGCAATGCAGACACCTTCGTTACAAAGGTTACATCCATGTTTGCTCCATCGCCAGAGGAATTACTTGGAAAAATTGTAATTTTCCCCAATAATTCCTTCCTTTGTTTGTTTGTTCTCAAACCAACAAATTATTAAAAACAAAGGTGTGGTAGCAAGTTAGATGAGAGCAGGTATGTTATAAAAAGCTGCTGTACTGTAAAACACACAAGATGGAGTTCTGGGATGACAACTGTGAAACCTCAGCCTTCCCACAAGCACCCACAAGATTTTAGGTACTGTGCATATACGTTTATCTATGTGTGTGTATGTGTGTGTGTGTGTGTGTGTGTGCGCGCGCGCGCGCGTGCGTGCGCCTGCTTGTGCATCTTGTCTTGTACATGCCCGTGTGCAACATGCTGTCCATACCGGCACTGTCTGGGTGTGCCGAAGCATAATGGTGCTTTGGCATATGGACCTGCCCATGTGTTTTAGCATGCATGCATTTGAATTATGCATATGTCGCCATTAAATCCTGCTAAAGGTACATTAGAACTGCAGACCCATACATCGAATATGTTTTTTTATTGTGGATGTTTGTATGTGTACTCTGTGTCTGTTTGTTATGTGAACAACATATATACTTTTTGTTTTTTGTTCGTATCAGCATTTTCTGTACAGAGCTTTAGCCTTTGTAGAAGTCCCCGTTTACTGCTTTCACACCAAAGTGCTGGTACCCTGTAGTATTAATACCCCCAAGAGAGGGTGCTTGCAGAGAAAATGATTTGTTAGTCTTTTTTAGTTGGAGGGTGCTTAAATGTGAGATAAAATGTATCTCCACTTACAAATACCTTTACAAGAAAGAATTAACTGCAGTACTACATGAGCAACAGACAAAGGGGGGGACCTCAAAAATCACCAACACAGAGCAAGTTAAGTCAGATGTTGGGTTTTCAATGTGTGTGTGTACGTCTGCATGGTCCTCTATTATTAACTCTCCCACCCACGGTAGAGCAGTACATAACACTATTACAAAACACTGGGTGACGCAAATAACAAACTGCATAAAGTATTAGAGCCACATGGGGGAGGAGCATGAGCTATATTAATCTCCCCCTCCATCTTCCCTTCACACGCATAGCCCCCCCCCCAGCACATACACACTACTCACGCTACATGTGCTATTGTTAGAGCCCACGTAATCCGAGTGTGTCGTCACTACTCTCAGACGTAAGTCCCTGTGATGTAAGGCGAGGAGCCCAGGATTGCCATATACGGTTGTGATGCTCAGCAAAGCTCGTAATGCTTGGCTTTGACGCAGGGACACCCCGTGACTGCAGCAGCAACAGAGAGAGAGAGGGAGACGGAGACAGCGAGAGAGAGAGAGCAGATGCAGCAGCTGCAGTGCACAGCAGTGTGCCTGCAGGACTGGAGCAGTGGGCTTGTTCTAGTTGGGATCAGGGACGGTCGTGACTGCGGTGCTCACAGACTGCACGCCTCTGAGGGTAGAGAATAAAAACACTATTCTTAGGGAGGATGGGTGGAGCATGAATTGGTTGCAGGCATTTAGCGTTGGCCCCATCACTTAACCAGCCTGCCTGGATTTCCATCCCTCAGCAATCCATTTATATTGATGTAGAACAATCTATATTTGCATTTAAGGCATTTGCGATGGTCCTCTATTCTAGTGCGATTTACAGTAAATACTGCAGCAGATTTAAGTTTCAGCTCCCACGTCACCGCCATTACAGGCAAAGGTCAAGGTGTCAGAGTCAGCAGGACAATACATTTCATGTTCCTGTCATCTCAGGATGGTCCTGTGTTGGAGAAAGATGCTAGGGGAGGAGAGTTAGGCAGAGCAGATAATGTTGTTTTATTTATTTTGGTTGATCACATTAACAAGGCACTGAAGATGTAGAAGTTGTAGGAGAGTTGTAAGAGTGGACTAAGGTCTATTTTGGGTTCAATTTGCATTAGTGTCACTGAACAGAGGACCCTGTGTCACCTTGCCCCTGTCTGGAGGAGAAAGGTAAGATGATTTGTGTAACACGTTAACTGGTTTATCCTGGGTTCGAACTCTGGGCAGTGGCGGCTGGTGCTAAACTTTTTTTTTTGGGGGGGGGGTGCAAGTTATCTTAGCGCAGCACACCTGACAGGCGCTTTAATGTCCACACGGTCACAGAGTTATTAAGAAGGACAATGTAGCCTATAGATTTTATCAGGGTTCGTAGACGGTGGATGATTGACAGTCGAGACAAAGCATTGTGGTGGGTGTGAACATGATTGACAGCCACGAGAATTGTCCAATCACATTAGATCACAAAACGTTAAAACAATACCAATTGGCTGCCAATAAAAGTGGGAGTGTCTGGGGCACACAGAACTGCGCCCTATGGAAAATCTGAAGAAACCAATTAGACAGCAGCCTCAGGTCACCTGCTCGCCAAACGTTTGAGGGCTTCAGACAGAAATCAACCAAATACCATTTGGAACCAATATTTAATGGCCGCTGACAGGCGCTCACAGACTGAAAAACACTTTTATCTCAGAATTATTTGCATTATACAACTAAATTATATTCAAAATGTTTAAGTAGATTTTCATCTCTTGATATTTGAAGGGGGCAGTGCTCCAGCGCCCTGTACTAGCCAGCCGCCACTGACCCTGGGGTTGTCCAACCTCGGGGGTCATCCCAGGTCGTTGTCCCTGTGGAGTTTGCATGTTCTCCCCATGTCTGCGGTGGGTTTGCTCCGGGTGCTCCAGTTTTCCCCACCATCCAAAAGACATGCATGTTAGGGTTGATACTCCTGTCTGTGTCCCTGATGGAGGCAATGGAAAGAAGAACTGGAGTTGATCCCTGGGTACTGCACGGCGGCTGCCCACTGCTCCTAGCTACACAGCTATGATGGGTTAAATGCAGAGCAGAATTTCCCCACAGAATTAATAAAGTATATAAAACATGGGAAAAATAAAGAAAACTGGCATAGAAGCAATATGCTAATTTGCATGGCCTATTAATGGAAAAAAAGAGGTCATAAGTTGATATCACAGGTTAACTACTGCATGTGCACCCATGCTGGAGGATGCAAAAGAGGATCTTTCGAAGCCACAGACAGAAAAAACAAAAAACAGGTGTAGCGAGTCTGCAGTAATGAAAACCCTGTGTGACCGCTGGAGGTGTACGGTGTTCCTGGAGACATTTTGACCCTCATGTGGGTCACCGTCCCCCCATATAGCATGGCTTATCAATGTGTTGCACAAGGTGACCTCTAACCTCTGTTCCACTGTCCCGGTGTTCTCTGTGAAGGTGTCTCCTGTTCAGCTGTTGCTGACGGAGTTAAAAGCTGGTGTCTTCAGAGACAACGCTGCACCGTTGCTGTCGGAAAGAAGCCCCATGTTGGGGGGGGGGGGGGCATTTAGCTTTTCAGGAGATGAGTAAAAAAAAAAAAAACAACACACACACACAGGCTTGGTTTTTGACTGGCCACAATATGTTTTTCATATTACATAAGGGAATTTAGATTCGTGGTCCCTGTGGTTGAAGGTTTGAAATAGTTGAGGAATGCACACATGAGCCGTTGAGTCATCCGGAAACACGATTTTTATTTATGTATTTATTTTTTACAAATCTTTATTAATACAACGGATTCACAACAGATACAGCAGATCACACACCCTTACATCCGGCTTGGTCGGGCGTCCATACAAACACAATTGGCCGTGTTTGCGGGTGGGAAGCCGGATGTGGGTGTGTGTCCTGGTCGCTGCAGTAGCAGCGCCTCTGGTCGGCTGGGGCGCCTGTTCGGGGGGGAGGGGGAAATTGGGGGGATTGGCGTGATCTTCCCACATGCTATGTTCTCCTGGTGAAACTCCTCATTGTCAGGTGAAAAGAAGCGGCTGGTGACTCCACATGTATCGGAGGAGGCATGTGGTAGTCCGCAGCCCTCCCCAGATCGGCAGAGGGGTTGGAGCAGCGACCGGGATGGCTCGGAAAATAGGTTAATTGGCCAAGTACAATTGGGGAGAAAAAAGGGAACCCCCCCCCCCCAAAAAAAGAAAAGAAAATCAAACACACACGAACACACGCTCACAAATATCATTCCAGTCATGAGGTTTTGACACGACTGTGTTCCTTGGTCCATGTCAGAGTTAAGTCCAGGCCGGCAGAGAGTCGACTCATGTCTCCGATACTGTACTTTACTGTACTGTACCGTACTATACCGTACTGTACTGCACTGTACTGTACTGCGTCTCTCTCTGCTGCAGTCGCCACAGCCCTGCAGAGACAGCCAGACGGAGGGCAGGAGAACAGGGAACCGCATGACAGGGGATTTTCTACTGGGCTGTTTTTCTGCACAAAAGATCCCAAAGTTGGACATCTCAAAGCGATGCCACAACATGGCAGTTCGCTGTGTGCTGACCTACAGAAGGTTACAGTGGGAGGCACCGAAGTACCGGCTTTGGGTTGAGTGACGTGGTTCTGTTTTATCGGTTTTTTTCATTGTTGTATCAGTGTTTTTTGTATCATTGTTTTAACATTGCTGTGTAATTAATGTTTATCGTGGTTTATGAAGGCAATCTAGTTTATTTTACTCTTCCGGTAACGCTTGTTCTGTATGAGTGCGAATGAAATGTCTAAAATGCGAGCTTCTGATGAATCCGCTCTATTATTGTAGCCTATTCTCCATCGAGTTGATTCATTTTGTCGTTGATTTTCGTTTGTTTTCATATTACCTTCATCTCATACCCATAAGAAAGAACTTGTAACAGCGTTGTTGTAAACAAATTATTCTCAATTAGCCGGTCAGTTTTACACGAGATAAAGGTCCGTGTCATCAACAATGACATGTTCATGTTGCCATGTAGCCTACGGCCGGGCTAAACCGAGCCTTGACTGTGTGTGTGAAGCTGTCACGTGTGTCAGTGGATGTGAGGGTGACTTGGGTAAATAGCAGGTCCAGCAGAGCCTAAGCGACAGCCGCATCCTGAAGAGAAACCGTCAGACCCTCAGCCGCTGCAGGAATCTGCTGCCACCGACATGTGAATCATGGGCTAGCCAGGCGGAAAATTGCCATTGGCTTGTTAATAGGACCCTGTTAACCAAAGAAGAACCAGACAGGGGAGCTGTCATCCGTCCATCTGGGTGTGTGTGTCTGAGAGAGTGAGAGAGTGAGAGAGAGAGAGAGAGAGAGAGAGAGAGAGAGAGAGAGAGAGAGAGAGAGAGAGAGAGAGAGAGAGAGAGAGAGAGAGAGAGAGAGAGAGAGAGAGAGAGAGTATCAGAGCGTATCAGAGCTGCCAGCACAGCATAGCCCAGAGCTATGCCATACCAAGGAGAGGAAGTGATAACTGAGGAAGTACACACATCTGTGCGAGCATGCTAACAACTGCCTGTAAGCAAATACACTCTGATTGAAACAAGCACATAGCATACACTGTGTGTCTGCGTGTGTATGCGTGTGTTTGTTTGTATGTTGACATGCAATATTTCAGGCACAAGATTGTAAGCTAAGCAAGCCCTAAGCTTAGCACTGACCTGCATGCAGTAAACTGAACATCGTTGACAGCACTATGAGACGTGACTGTTGGGGACCAGAGGAGGACCGGTGTTGCCTTAGAAGTCAAATCCTGCACTGGGTGATAAGAAACCCTCTGTCCTGCCCTAGCAACCACTGCTAATGTGTCTTTGTGCAAGGCACTGTACTGCAAATTGAACATGTTGGAGCTACAGTGGTTAACAGGAGATGACTATGGTTTTTACTGGGTAGCTCCCAGTGGCTGTCAGTAGGAGACTGTGGCTGCACCTACTGGGCAGCTCCACTACTGATGCATTGGACTGTAAATGTGAAGCTAAAGAATATGCAGCAGTGAATGTGGGGCTGAAAATAGTATAGAGACACAGTCAATCTACACCCCTTTTATATTAGAGTGTGTACCTTCTCACACGGAGCCTTGTGGTTTGAAATACACAAACACGAGCATCCAGGTAGCATAGCGGTCTATTCCCTTGCCTACCAACATGGGGATCAGCGGTTTGAATCCCCGTGTTACCTCCAGCTTAGTCGGGCGTCTCTAATCCCTATAGACACAATTGGCCGTGTCTGCGGCTGGGAAGCCGGATGTGGGCGTGTGTCCTGGTCGTTGCACTAGCGCCTCATCTGGTCGGTCGGGGCGCCTGTTCTGAGTGGAGGGGGAACTGGGGGGGTAGCGTGATCTTCCCACGCGCTACATCCCCCTGACGAAACTCCTCACTGTCAGGTGAAAAGAAGCAGCTGGCGACTCCCATGTGGATCGGAGGAGGCGTGTGGTAGTCTGCAGCCCTCCCCGGACTGGCAGAGGGGGTGGAGCAGTGACCGGGACGGGTCGGAAGAGTGGGGTAATTGGCCAAGTACAATTGGGGAGAAAGAGGGGGGAACATAAAAAAACAAAACAAAAAGAAAACACACACACAAACACAACTTACAGAGACACATATAGCATGTGCCCACGAAGGAAAAATAACCCCTTCGACATCCCCAGTAAACTCGTATACTTATCCCTTTCCCAGTTTCCCCCCATATTTAGTTTCCGTTCGCATTGTGGTCAAAAGATTCCAACTACAATATTAAAATTTTGAAGAACATGCACAACCCAGTAGGCAACTTTCAGTCTTTTTATATTTTGGCCGATGGCGCTTGAGTAGATCTGATTAGATACGAACATTATTATTATAAACTCATTTTCTTTATTTTCATGATTATGTGGCTCACACATGCTGGATGTTTCAGCGTCATCTAGCTCCACTGTTCTAGTACACTGTAAAGTTTATAATAGAATGTGTTTATAACAATATTAGTAATTAATAATAACTTCATAGTAAGGTCGGTGGCGAGTGCTGTCCTGGCTGCAGCTCTCATTAGTACATCATTACAGTTTGAGCATACAAAGCTTATAAAGTCACATTTTCTTTGTCTCCTGTCAGAAAAGAAGCTACACCCACTCAGGACGCATGTTGTTCATTAGGATTTTATTTTCTGGAGGCAAATCAATGAATATATGTACTTTATACAGTATATGAGGAGCACATCTCTACAGTTTTATAATGTAAACAATCTCTGAAGAGAAATGTATTCAGTTTAAAAGGAAGCCATAGTCTTCTGTTTTAAACTATTTACATGAATTAAAATATAATTTATAACATCAGATACTTCCGCTTCTATGAAACTAGATTTTAACAATTCAAAAATACTGAAATGCATTTGTCTCCACATTCTCAAGACATATGAAATCACACAAAACAGAAAAAAAACACAATTTAAAGACAACCAAACTAAGTGGTATATAAATAAAAAAAGAAAAGAAAAAAAACGCAAAATAAAACCAACATATGTAAAAATATAAAATTTTAAATCTTACTAGCAGTATTCTTTTTTTTTTTACCAAAAGCTAAGTTAAAATAGAAAAAAAATCATTTATGCGAATTTGATAGTCGTTAGATGTAGATAGACAATGAAATCAATAGTAATGAAATTAAAAAAAGAGAAAAAAACAATGTATGCCCTTTATGTTGTTTTTTTTCTCTTCCACCGAAAATACCCACTCACATTAGACAGTTCGCAGTCCCTACTTATTGATTTCTGCTTATTGGAGACATTTGGGGGATAACGGCCTCACATACAGGCGGCTCAGTGTTGGACAACCGGTCACTGATAAAACACGAGATGGAGTTTGGGGGGTCGGAGTGGGACCGGACTGTGGCTGGAGTTGGGCCAGGGTAATGCAAACCCTGGTGTCCTGGTGGCAGGGCTACACTTCTGTATTGTAGCGAGCCAACAGATAACAACGGAGGAACGGGGACAGCGACATAAAAATAAAAAATAAAATAAAAAAGAATATGGATTCTCAGTGGGCCATGTCGTTGGGACATTAACGGTGACATCTATAAAAGCGAATCTGACACGACTGTTTTGACACATCACACGTGTCCACCGGCCAATGTCAGACTCCTCCTTTATTGTTGATTCATTCATTCATTCATTTATCATTATTAGTATCAGAGTTATTTTTGGTCAGCTTGCCTCAAGTTTTCTGGATTTCTTGCCATTTTTCCTAATGAAGAGTGGAAAGAAAGGTATTGCATTCTGACGAGGGTTAATTCCCTTTGGAAAGAGTTTTTCTTTTTTTTTCTTTTTTTTTTTTTGGATTGCGATTCGTCATCCTTTGACCTAGGTACCCTAGACCAAGTGGACAGCGGTATTATAATGTTGAAATGTGTCAACGTGTTCTCAAAACACTGAGGAGAATGGTCAACATCAAAGTTTTCTATAAGAAAGTATATAATCATCTAGATATCTACACAAACACACAAATATATATTCATATATATATGTATATACCTTTTTTATAATATGGCTGTATTGAAAAAGGTTTAATTACGTCAGTAATTATTTAATAATAAACCACATTGGATTGGAAAGGAGTCGAAATGGTAATAATAATTGCTAGTGGTAGCTTCGTTTTCCCCCTACAGATTTTTAAGGCTTGCCATGACGTGACTCAGGTTGTTTCGCTGTCAATCACCTCAGTAATGATGGAAGCTACAGCGGTAGCCACCGTAGAAGCCCCGCCTTCTCCGTCCCACGGCGGGACTGCAGGCAACGTCCGCCATGATTGCTTAGTGTAGTTTACTGTGACACACGACTCTCAATGTCTCTCAGCCAAACGATTTACTCGGCCAATTCTTTGTAAACTGTGACGGCTGATGAGAAAAAAAGGCGTGGAGTTTATTTATTCATTTATTTTTTTGTTCACTTTGTCTTGGGAAAAGGAGCCGGAGTGCAGGCAGTAAACAGGGACACCTCTACCTTGGCTACGTCTGCATCAAATAGTCTGAACAGATATCACGGGGTCAAACCAGCAACAACTTTTTTTTTCTTCTTCTTTTCCTCCCGACCATGTTCCAATATCGGAGTCATACATGTTCACAAAGGTTACTATAGTTATTAGCCATTATCATGATACAAGTATGTGTCCAATGTAAATCAATCAGATTCAAACAATCCTGTGAAACCATCAAAATGTGGCACAAATGCAGTCCCAACAGTTTTCTTCCAGCGGGGGGGAAAGTGTTGTGAACACATACTGTAATGCTTGGGGCACCATTTTGTGCAAGAGTATATTAGTACAATTTCTTTTCTTTTTTTTCCTCTCTTGATGCGTTCTGAGAATATGACATAACTGACCACATTCTTCCTGTGTTTGATTTTTTTTTTTTGTGATTTTTTTTTTTCGTTGTGTATGTGTTTTACAGTAGTCTACATACAGTAGGCTAGCCTATAGGATCTGCAGCTCAGTGCTGTAGTTCAACAACCAAAACTACACACTGCACATCATTACCTCCGTCGTTCGGAAGGCTCTCTTAAGATCAGATATTGCATCTCAATTGCTTTTTAGGAACATAAATGACCAAAAAAAAAAAAAAACAAACAAAGGGAAAAAAAATCATCAAAAATATTTACTCATTACAAAAAGAAAAGCAAAGAAATAGAACCATCTAGTACGATAGTCTAAAGGGATACTTATTGTATATATATATATATATATATATTTTTTTTTACTCTCTTTTAAGTGTTGGACTTTGCGTGAAGTCTTTCCAACGTTATTTTTCCCTTCATTTGCTCCCTGCATTGAACACCCATTCACTTATTGGAACAACACCTCTGGCTTTACTTCTCTTGTCTGATTAGCAACTGTGCAAATCAACTGCGACCCGCCACCTTTAAAAAACACACAATACATTTTGTTTACAACGAGGCATAGTGCTATATACACATTATATATTCATATATTATAATATATTGTTTCTTTTTTTCTATATGTAAACCAGCACATTCTCTCACCTTTTAGCAGTATACATACTAAGCACAAATACTCATTCAGTTGTTCTTGGTTAGTGTCAATACAATTTAGATTTTGTTTTTTGTTTTTTTTGTTTTTGCTTTGAGATAACAACTCATTTCTCAATTAGTATGTATAATATTACATTGTTACACCGATTTTGTTAGTTTTGGACATCAGCTGGCCAAAGACGACAAGCCTACAAGACTCGCGCCTCCTGGCGACCTCACTGCTATTTAGACGTCAGCTTCTGGACAGCTGGACACCGAATAAGGCCTTTGTACTTAGTGTGTGTTCCTAGTAAAGTTGAACGAGAATCGAGTGATGTAAACATTCAATTTTCTTGTGTGTTACCAAGGAGTTGATTAGATAGAAAGAGGTTCACAGGAGGAAGGAAGGAAGGAAGGAAGGAAGGGAGCGGAGGTAAAGAGACTATGTGTTACAAAAGGGAACATTTGCCATGGTTATTTCGGTCGGGCCAGGAAGGAAGGCCCTAAATCGAGAGAGAGAGAGAGAGAGAGAGAGAGAGAGAGAGAGAGAGAGAGAGAGAGAGAGAGAGAGAGAGAGAGAGAGAGAGAGAGAGAGAGAGAGAGAGAGAGAGAGAGAGAGAGAGAGAGAGAGAGAGAGAGAGAGAGAGAGAGAGAGAGAGAGAGAGAGAGAGAGAGAGAGAGAGAGGGGGGGGTGCACATGTGGGGGGGGGGGTTGGAGGAGGAGCAAGGGCAAGTGGGAGGAGAGGGGAGGAGCAGTGAGCCCCTGAAGAAAGCAAGAAAACGAGGGAGGGAAAGATGAGGAGAATCTTCACCACCTACCATGCTCAAGGACCACCACCCGACAAACAAAAAACAACTCTAATACCCCCCCCCCCCCCATCACGCCAAACCCCAAGCAGCAACAATTTCGACCCACACACACACACACACACACACACACACACACACACACACACGACACAGACTAAAACACTCAGATACACAAAGACACACGGGGTTCAAGACGGCAATAAAAAAAAAAGACACACAAGAAGCCATTAGCTGTGAGGTGAGAACGAGCGAGTTTAGAGAGTGACGGAGACAGGGTTACTACCCTTGCTGGAGGGGGAGGGGGGTTAACAGTAGCTCAAGGGCTTATAGGATATTAAAAAAAGAAAAAGAAAGAAAAGAAAGAAAAAAACCTCGCAATCCCCACTCGATTAATAACCACATCCCTCAAAAGACCCTCACACAGAGAAAGAGCAACAGGTCAAAACCAAAACGAAACAAAAACAACATACTGGGGGAGAGCATCCAAGAGAGAGAACGAGAGAGGGAGGGGAGGGGAGAGGAGAGGAGAGGACAGGAGAGGGAGGGACGGCAGGATAGATGGGCGTGAGGTAGAGATGCTGTGCTGATGCAGAACCTCTACACGCCTGATAGCTCTTCATAATGTAAAGCCCGTCCCTTGCTTTATCCCTGGCTGCAGTGTCTGTGTTTTATTTTTTGTGTTTTTTTTTTATTCATATATTTATTCATTTGAAGTGGTGGTTTGGTGCCACTTCTGGCAGGCTTGGAGGCTCTCTCCCTTTCTGGGGTTGGGTGGTGTTGTAGGGGTTGTACGGGTGGGGGTGGGGGGGTGTCGGACTTGCTACTGGCTGCGTCAGGGACGTTTAAATCTGACCTGGAAGCTGGACTCAACGCGATGCCGGACTCGGCCGTGTGGAGAAGTAAACATGACTCGGCCGAATCCATCACTAAACGTTCAACCATCTCTGCGGGTGGGGGGGTGCGATTACATTCAGATCTTTTGTTTGATACATTCTTTTAGTGTCGACGGGGAGTCGCTCTGCTTAGCCTGTTTTATTAAGGAGAGCGTGGTCGTGCGAGGGGAAATTGCGTTGCACCTGCACAAGAAAAAAATAAACGAAGAAGAAGAAGAATCGGCTCCATATGATTGCAGCTATGCGTGTGTAACTAAGTGTGGATTTCAAAAGTTGCTGTTCAGTTTTTCATGCAGAGGGTAGTGGAGTCTGTGATGGCCCGGCGGCCTGTCCAGGGTGTCTCCCCGCCTGCCGCCCAATGACTGCTGGGATAGGCGCCAGCATCCCCGCGACCCTGAGAGCAGGATAAGCGGTTTGGATAATGGATGGGTGGGTAGTGGAGTGTGAAGTGGTGTCGTCCCCCGTACAGTCGCCCATGTGTCGGGATGTACTCCGAGACCCTACAGCAGGTCGCCATATTGTCTTGTGCACCAGTGTTTCATGAAAAAATTTGGGGAACTTCTATTGTTCTCAGTAAGCAAAGCGACCCGGATGTCTATTTCAGATGTGACTTCAGTGACATACCTGTGTTTCATGGGGTTGTTGACTATTATATGTATAAAACCAATGTAATGGCATCGATTGACACAAAAGATGGTTGTGATGCATTGGGTTTTGCACGTCGCGTATCAGAGCACCAGTTGTGTGCCGTGTTGGTGTCCAAAAAGACGACAGGTGGGGCGAGTGAGTGGGACATGTCCAAATGGGAAATAAGAGACTTCTGATTGGTCAGTGGATAAAATGATGTGATTGATCGCTACCTGGCTCAGTTTCAACACTATCTTTTCCAGCTGACATAACTGAAGAAGGCAGGCAGTTCGGCTGCTCATACAGGGACAAAAAAAAGAAAAAGAAAAAAGTTGACAGATTTAAGGTGAATGTCAGGTTTGGATAAAATAGCAAATAATGTTAACAAATCAAAGTATAACAATGCTCTTAACAATGACCACGGCGGGTATGGGGAAACCAGGGCTAGCTTATGTTTGAGGTTGGTTCAGCAGGTTTAACATTCAAAATAATTGCTTACCCAGGAAGTGCTTTTGTCCGAATGGTCCGAAAACAATTCTCTGGTAAATTGTCCCAGATCTGACCCGAGGGATTGCCATCGGATCAGAAACCCGCCAGTTTCAGGCCCGGGCTTCAGCGCGCTCACGGCAGCCAGCGGTAAGGCCGGGCCAGCACATCCTGTAGCAGCCAGCAGCAGAGGCCCAAGTCAGAGTGGCAACGTTAGGGACTCAAGTCACGGGGAAGGTGGAGGACAGGTGAGACTTTTACCTCCGTACAGTGCATAGATTAAATCAAGGAAGCACTACAGTTACAAAAAAATAACAAACAAACAAACAATTGAACGAAAAAAAAAGAAGAAAAAAAACAATTATTTTCTCATTTGCGATTTGTAAACTTTTTCGTTCATGATTTCGTTAAATGTTTCTTAAATTGTTTTCTTTGTCCACAGCACACACGCACGTTGTCTTGGTTTTTAAATTTACAGCAACCATCTTTTTTTTTTCCCGCTAAATTGAAGTTTCTTTTCTTTTTTTGTAATGCATCCGCACAAGGTAATGGCAAACGCAGCTTGTGGTATTACCAACCGTGACCGGAGAGATAGGTTTTTTTGTTTTGTTTTTTTTTGTAAGTTTTTTTTTAATTTTTTACAAAAACAAACAGAAACAAAACAAATAACACACATTCGCAGAGACACACACACATCACGACGACTGACGTAACGAGGGAATAGCAAAAAGGTGTTTTTGCTACAGAGGTCTCTCGCACCCCCTCCTCGTCGAGGCAGGGTGTGCTGACGTCACCAACACAGACAGGAAGCAGCTTCGTTGTTATATTGTTCAACAGAGGACTCGTTGTCGTTGCAGTTGTTCTGGTTGTACCATTGCTGTTAAAAAGTCTGATTTCCTCCATTGTCTTTAACCTCCTCCATAATCTTCTTGGCTTCCTCGTTTTTAGCAGTGTCCTCCGGTGAAAGGAAAAAAGAAAAATCAACAAGGTCCTTTTCGTTACTTTATTCTAACGTCAAAAATGTAAACATCTTGTGAGGTCGCCTTGCATGGAGGTACTCAAGAGGCCTGTCTGGGGCGGGGCCGTGATGTTGGAGGGGTGTTGCTTTAGTGTACTAAGGCGGGGCCAGTAAAGGGGGAGGAGGGGCTGTCAGCGATGCAGGGACTTCTGGGCCTCCTTCAGGAGAGTGTCAAAGTCCAGTGCATCGTACTTGCTCTTGACAGGCCCCGGGCCTGCCTCATCTGTAAGAAGAAGACCAATGCCAAGAGTTATGTCGGCCTCAATATATATATAGCCATGGCAAAAGGTAAACGGTTTGACAACACAGAACAAATTAGAAGATGGAATCTATCTATCTGTCTGTCTGTCTGTCCTGTCCTGTCCTGTCCTGTCCTGTCCTGTCCTGTCAGTCTGTCTCTGTCTAAATTGTATCTATCGGTATTATATGTTTTCCATTCTTAGTTAAGTCAATTTTATTTGTACAGCCCATTATCACAAATGACAAATTTGCCTCAGCAGTTAGTAGAATAATACCAAGTTCTATATGCACACAGTTATGCTTTAGACTGTCTGTGTATGCTTGTGTGTGTGTGTGTGTGTGTGTGTGTGTGTGTGTGTGGGTGGGTGGGTGGGTGACTGTCTGTTACCCAGGTCTATGTAGCGCTTCCTGGTCACCCTCCTGGCTCCGTTCTGGAACAGCGTCTCACGTTCTCTCCAGTGTCTCTGAATCCCTGCCTGGCGTATCTTAATCACACCACAGCGTTCCCTATCGACAAACAAACATACATACATCCATACAAACAAACAAACAAACACACACACACGCGTGGACAGGCATGCACATGGGAAGACAATAAGACAGACCCAGAAAGATGGATAGACACACAGACGGAGGTATGCTTTAAGTAAATAGCACCCTCATGGCTGCTAGAGATGGTTCATGTTGGCATCAACAGAGACGGAGAATACTGAATTGGACATAAAATCAATGTGCTTCTACATCTACAGTACATTAGTATTCATCCCATCAGCTTTGTTGCCTGAATGCACACTGACAGAGTGAATAAATATATATTTTTTTCCCAGCTCCAACTAGTCCATTTAGAAAAAAAAAGAAAAAAAAGAAAACGAGGATCAACAGTGATTTAAACAAACCCCAATGCTCTGTCTTTGTAAGCTTTGGGGGAGGTCACTGATGGTCATGACTTTTGCATTGCAAGAAAAAACAGTTATAGTTTCAGCCAGGGCTGCACTGATTAACGGTGTATAATCATTAACACCATTCACAAATGTTACGTCGATCTTTAATCTTCCACAATTCATCCCATGGCCATATAGAAACATTTAATTTAATGACTTCTAGAATGCTCAGGGTGGTTAAATCATCAAGACGCTCATACAAGATGGAAAATTAGCCCTTAATTAATCAATTTGTCCTTATATCCTCAAAGCAAATACTAACGTTGACATTAGTAAGGACCACAAATGTTCAGAAATAGACTCAGTATCTGGAACTTAATTGCAAATCACCAAATTTCATCAAATGTCATCATTCTGGATATAAGGCTGAGGGACAGCGGACCACTTACTCGTTGTGTATGATGACCTTGCAGTCCTCTGCACTGCCGAAGACCTGGAAGCGTTTCCTCAGCATGTTCTGGGTCATGCTGGTCGGCAGGTTATGGATGTACAACACCTGGCAGTTGTCCTGGCAACAAGGAAACCATGGCAACAGTCAGGACAAAGGGTAACAGGGAACACGGACAGGGACAGACGAGGGTATCTGACAGAATGCAGAGCACCCCCGCGACAAAAAGAAAGACAGGTTCTTCACACTGAGTAGCCAGCTCATCGGGTCGGGTATGCGAACATGCTCACAGAAAATCCCTTCTAGGCCTGATTAAACTAATACTACTCCAACAATGGCCCTGAAAAACCCTCATAATGGAAATCTTAAAAGTCATTGTCGGTGTTTGTTTCAGCTTAGTGATTTTGCAGGATCAACAAGCAAAGAATACTGTATATCATCCATCCATCCATCCATCCATCCATCCATCCATCCATCCATCCATCTATTTTCCAAGCCGCTTATCCTAATTAGGGTCGCGGGATGCCGGAGCCTATCCCAGCAGTCATTGGGCGGAAGGCAGGGAAGCACCCTGGACAGGTCGCCAGTCCATCGCATGGTCGACACATTCACACCAAGGGACAATTTCGTACAGCCAATTCACCTCACCTACATGTCTTTAGATTGTGGGAGGAAACCGGAGCCCCTGGAGGAAACTCACACAGACATGGGGAGAACATGCAAGCTCTACACAGGAAGACCTGGGATGACCCCCAAGGTTGGATGACCCCCAAGGTTGGACAACCCCAGGGTTCGAACCCAGGACCTTCTTGCTGTGAGGCAACAGCACTAACCACTGGGCCACTGTGCCACCCTTGTTGTGAAGCGTCTAGTGTGTTGGTGTAGTGTTCTGTGCCTATCATGTCTCACTCTTAACCTTCACCGCTGGCTAGCAGAAATGCGAACAGGAGAGTCTCTCCCTGCCAGTACATAACCTCTCCAACAGCAAGCCCTATGTAGTGCCTCCTTATGGCGACACACGGTAACTGGGTAGACCTTGGACCCTGGCTGAACTACAAAGGGCTCGGAGAAGGTCTGGCCCCTAGGCGTGCGGTACGCAGGCCGGTGTGTGGATATTCCCTGACGCCCACGAACCAGCCCCCAGCAATGGGTTAAATAGTGCCACTGCCTAGTAGTTACCTCGTGAGAGGAATAGGCTATGGGAGTAAACCCCTACAGAAAATCAATGTCCACAGTGCTGTTGTTTTTGTTTTTCTTGCCCTTTTGTATGTGTTGAAGTGGGAGAGTACTGCTGGCATCGTGTGTGGCTGCCGCTTCTCCCTCTCGTAGCCCCTCTTCCCATCCACCCCTGTATGTTTGTGCTATGTTTATCTGTTGTCTTGTTTTACCCCGTTTATTGTCAAGCGACTTTGAGTGTTAGAAAAGCGCTATGTTAGATCGATTTATTATTATTATACCAATGAACAAATATAGTTTTGCTTATCACCTCGACTCAGAACTGTCACAATCACAGTCTCCTTTATATCAATGTCTTGATATCCATGTCTCTTTAAGTGTTTTAATTTGAAACTATATTACACCCAACATATTACATCCAGTGATTTATCCAGTGTGACTTTTCTCCATACCTCGTCTGACTTGGCTTTGTTCCTCTGCTTGTCCTCTGGACAGCTCTCTGAGTTCTCACTGCTGATGAAAACACAAAGACAGAGAGAGGTAGACACAATGAGAGAGAGACTCAGCGAGCAAGAGCGACAGAGACAGAGACAGAGAGAGAAGAGGGAGGACAAAAGATAGAACTAAAAGTGCAGAACGAAATCCAGATATGAGAAAAGAGGTAGCGAATAATACACTGACTGAAGCGAGTCTGTCTTTCTCTCACACACGTTTCACACTCACTGGTTCCTTCATTATACCGCGCTCTGTCTCTCTCCCTCACCTGGAGTCTGTCTTGCTGGTGGGGGAGTCAGGGGAGTGGAGGGTTGGGGAGGGTGAGCGAGACGCAGATGAACGCTCGGCCTCCTCCTCCGAGGCCGGCGGCGTGGCCGCAGCCAATCGGCGGTCGTGCTCTGGTGAAGACGACACGATCTCTGTCTGCTGTTGGTGCAGTTGTTCCAGAACCTTCTCTGATAGCGCCGGCTGCTCCTGGTCGTCCAACTCCCCACTCCCTGGTGCCCTCTCTGCCCCTTGGCCTCTCTTGGCCAGCTCTTCCTCTGCTCCTTCTCGCGACCGGAGGATAGCGCCCAGCATGGCGGCGCTGCGCTTGCGGCTCTCTCCGAGGCTCAGCGCGCAGTAGTCGTGGTCACCAAAGGTGCGGTGAACCACCGCACCTCCCCGGGCCAACAGGCTCTCGCCCTCCATCCCAGTCTGGCCCATGCGACGCAACTGGGCATACAGCTCTGTCTGCTCTGGAAGCTTCCGGTGGTGGGAGCGGCTCAGCCAGGAGGAGCCCTTGGTGGTGTTGCTGTTGTTGTTGGTGGCCGGGGTGGGGGTGGGGTGGGGGGACTCTCCTCCTCCTCCCTTCCCTGCCTCTGTCGGCTTAAAGAGCTCTTCCTCCACAGGTTTGTGAGGCGGGGTGGTGGGCGGAGTCAGACCTGTTGATGGATGTGTTGGGGTGGGGGCGGGACAGATGTACACACATGAAACACATGGACACTTTGCTAATGTAATAGAAATACATTACAGCGCCAACCTCTGAACTCTGTCAGTTTTGAAAGAGCTAGTTGAATTCTTGACAAGTACAACTCCCCCAGAAACTTTATTTAACTTTGTGTTGTGAGGCTTGACGGACAGGCTGACCGACTGATGCTTTTCTTCTGCAGAGGTCTGAATGTCTCACAAGTTCAGACTGGGTAGCTGTTGGGGATGTCCCAATAGACACAAGGAATTGGTATCAGAGTTGATTAAGGCTCATTTTAATTGACGGTTATTGGCTTATATGTCAAGTCTGATCAAATTCCCTTCTTCCCCATTTAGATGTCATAAGCGGATGTCATCCACAAATTGCAGGAGTGCGGCAGCGTATTTTAAAAAGTCAACACCAACATATGGCTAAAATACCTGCAGTGTGGCGCTATTTTAAAGTGAAAAATGAAAGCAGCCCAGCCACCTTAATGTCTGTCATGCCTGTGTTTGATGAGGCACTAGTAACGGAACTACTTTCAACAGGAGCAATGTTATTATAGCTTGATTGTTTTTGTTTAAATAAATAAATAATCAATAAAGTTGACAACCATTAAAAGAAAGCTGTGATGCAGACCATTGTTTTTCTTAATGCAGTGCTATTCAAATTTCTTGGCATCCTACCTAAATTGCTTTGGCTTATTAACTTTAATGTATTTGAAGTGTGTACTGTGCAGGTGTAATATGAAGCAAGATTTTACAATTGATATCAACAACAGGTCAAAACTTTCATTTTCACTTTGCTATAAAAAACCTTACACAAAAATTCATCATTTGGTGGATGCTGCAATTTTGTAGATTATTATTTGTGTTTAGCTAAGTGACCCATATGGTGACACTGATAATTATACTGAACCCCACACCCCACCCATAATTTTGACATGAAACATGGTAGCCATTGCTGTTGTATCGGCAAAATGAGCAGCCACACATGTACATGATGTAGATATTAATGCGATAGCTATTGTTTTACACATGCCCGCAACAGGAAACATCCAAAAGGAAATTTGCTTGCATGTAAATCTTTGGGTTTTATCAATAACTCCCGTGAGTTCATGTGAGGACCTTTTGCACGTTCGTGGGAATCAAACCTCTAAGCCCTGCAGTCTCAGTGCCACGCGCTGCACCCATTGAGCTATGTGGGGCTGTTTCGACATGCTACTATTTCCAAACAAGATTAGATATGGCTGAACTGTCCCTCATGACTGTAGCTGTAAACAGCAGAAGACGAATCTCCATCTCACAAATAAAGCTCTGCAAACATGTCAACAATACGAGATGTTTACCTGCTGTTCCACACAGGTCCACACTCAGGGTCTGCTCAAATGGCTTGGTGCCGAACTGAGGCTCTCTGGTGGACAGACAGAGACAGAGAGAGCGAGAGAGAGAGACAGACAGACAGAGCGAGAGTGAGCGACAGAGACAGAGAGAGTATAGTAAACAAAAAGTAGGAAGACATAGATAGATAGATATCAGACGTGGATAAACAGAAAAGAGAGGGGAGAAGGAAGACATATCAGAGAGTATGGTGTCAAAATACAGAAATTAAAAACCAAAAAAGTTTCACAGTAAAAATGACAGGCATACAAAATATATTCACAAGCTTCTCTTTCCTTTAACAAAAATCAAAGACAATAATAATAATAATAATAATAATAATAAAGAGTTCCAGCTTAAATCTGCTGAATATGAATTACATTTTCCTTGGTAAATGGCTGCTGGCATGCCAACACCATCCCTTGTCTCTTATCACAGTGACCATATGTACCCAACTGTCCTCTCCTCTATTTTTCCCCTCCGTTCTATTTCTGGCTGTCTGTTCTTTCTTGTAGCTGCCACGGAAGGCGGGAGTGGTGCCACGCGGATTGGCTTTGGGGGATATTACTTACCTCCAACAAAGGAGAAGGGAACAAAATTAAATAATGAAAAATAAAAGGAAAACTTTTTTTTTTTGCAAGCACTTGACAAGACAGATTCATTTGGAGGATGCACTGAGGCCAGGGGTTTGTAAAGTTGAACCGCTGGGCTTTGTGACGGGTCCCCGCGGGTGGGGTTGGGCTGGCGGAGTCATTTGGAAGAGTAATGGCAGAGAAGGCAGACACTTTGACTGGCACAGAATGGAGGCTTGCTAAGCTAGCCAAGGGTCCACTTTCATACAAAATTGGGAGTTAGATGGCTGAGACAGTCTCAGGTTTATCTTTTTTTCTTCTTTTTTTTTTATAAGTTCTGCATGTAACAACACCTTACAGATTCGTACTTGACACAGCACTGGTACTGGCTGACTTCATAGTGTATGTAAAATAAAATAGATCTTGACTTTTGTTCATTTTTTAAAAAGGCCATACCGATGTTTTTATGTTTTACAAATCAAATAAAACTTTACATTTTTGCTAACTATTTTCCAAAGCATGCTGTTTTTTTTAGAGTATTGTTTTTTTTGGATCCCCCCCCCCTTTTTCTCCCCAATTGTATCCAGTCAATTACCCCACTCTTCAGAGCCGTCCCGGTTGCTGCTCCAACCCCTCTGCCTCTCCGGGGAGGGCTACAGACTACCACATGCTTCCTCCAATACATGTGGAGTCGCCAGCTGCTTCATTTCACCTGACAGTGAGGAGTTTCACCAGTGGGACATAGCGCGTGGGAGGATCACACGATTCCCCCCAGTTCCCCCTCCCCCCAAAACAAGTGCCCCAACTGACCAGAGGAGGTGCTAGTGCAGCAACTAGGACACATCCACATCCGGCTTCCCACCCACAGACACGGCCAACTGTGTCTGTAGGGACACCCAACCAAGCCGGAGGTAACACGGGGATTCGATCCGGTGATCCCCGTGTTGGTAGCAACAGAATAGACTGCCACGCCACCTGGATGCCCCAGTTTTTTTAGAGTTTTGAATACGTTTTTCCTACATTCCAGGCAGCCACTGGTTTCCATTCGTTTCAGTACAGAATGAATGTGAGATAGGTAATCTATTGCAGTGAACATACTGTCGCTCATATTTGTTTGTCAAAGTGACGTTATCGTTTTATAAGGTGTATTTTATAGCACAACTACTCTCCAAAGAGGTGCTTACCCTGCAGACTTGGGATTCAGTGGCAGGCAAAGGCAGGCTCGCTTTTCTACAATCAGAAGAGACAATCAATTATACGAACACGCACACACACACACACACACACACACAAACACACTCTAGCACAAGCATACACAGACAGTCTAAAGCATCATTGTCTGCACTACTTAAGGACTAATATCAAGTATCAAGCAAGACTTCCTGGATCTTGTTTCTTGTAACGTCACATGTGTATTTGCTTTATGTGATGATTGCTTTTATCCAGTTTATCCACAGTAGCGTAGGATACATTGGATTTTAGCCTCAGTGGCACCAGGTGGAATTAGGTCCCAGCTGATGCTTGTGTCATGCTCTACCTGCTAGCATACAAGACCAAATGTATGTGTTATTTGTGTGTGTGTGTGTGTGTGTGTGTGTGTGTGTGTGTGTGTGTGTGTGTGTGTGTGTGTGTGTGTGTGTGTCATTAGCTAAGTAATCCTTCAAAGATGTAAAAATATTATTATTTGTGTATGTAGTAAAATTCGGACTTTAACGTAGCACAAAATGACCATCATGCATGGGGGGGTGTATGTGTAAAGTTGTCAGTCTATACCAATTGTAAAACGATAGCTTTGCCAAGAGATTTTGGTCTTTCAAACCCTGTCCGAATCTTGATTTTGTGAAACCACTGGGGGGCACCCCACCATTTGGAAATACAATGTCCTTCCACTAAACTACAGGTCCCCATACGCTCATCTTGCTGCACATTTAAAAAAAATGGAGTATGGAGGAACCAGATTTGCGACGCAAAACGTAACCAAAAGGCCTTTGTGTCTGGTAAAAAACAAAACATGATGTATGCCACGCCAAACAAAAAATAAATACAATTATTGCTTTTGAGAGGTAGCACAATCCTCCCGACTATAAAAGCATATAAACGACCGGCTATACTGTATAGCTGGCTGTTCTTTATGCTTTTACAGCCGGAAGGTTTTTACAGTAGTGCAGCCTATACTACTCTACGACCGCTAAGCAGCACTGTCATAGCCACGTGTGATAAGTTATAAATATCATACGGTGTTTTGCAACACCCTTTCTGCTTCACTTGACATTTCTACTGGTGAGACCCTATTAGCGTTAGCCTTGTCACTTGTGGGCCACCGTCGCTTAAGGGAACACTTGTCAACTTTGTCGCAGTTCCTACTGGGCGTCAATGGTGCTCATGAGAGAAAGATTATATGAACTGTATCTTTAAGGGTATGATTAATGTATGTGTTTTCCGGTCTGTATGTGTGTCTATGTGAGAAAGAGAGAAATTCCTTGCCAAATTACAACATGCATGTGCTGACTTGGGTTTCCGCAGTCACTCAAAAATAAAAAATACAGCTACATGCACTGTGTGTCTGTCTGTATGACAACTCCCTGCCGAATGGTCATCATGTGTTTGTAAGCATACATAATATACAGGTATGTGCTGAGTGCCTGTTTTGACGCCGTCAAATCAGCAAATGTGAATATATTCATTCTGCATGTTTATGAGATTCTCTGCTGTCCATATTTCTCACCGTTGTGACAGCAGGGCTTGGTCGGCTCTGCCATGACCTGGCTGGGGCCTCCTTCATTCGGGGTCAGCTCCCCGGCCAAAGGCTCCGTGGTGGTCCCCCCGCCAGCCTGGGTGGGCAGGATTTTGACCTGTGCTCTACCTTCCTCCACCCTCCTCTCTTTATCCTCCCCCTTTCCCTCATATCCTCTTGCCCTTCCGGGCCGCAGCCTCTTGGCGAAGCGGCTGGGGAAAGAGGCCAGGCGTCGGGAGCGCCGGACTGAGAAAGAGCCGCCATCATCCACAATCTCCTCAGGGCTCTGCGGTGCTTCGGAGGAAGTGGCGCCGAAGGTTCTCCTCTCTGGGGAGCAGGGAGATGAGTCATCGCCAAGTTCTGGCTTGGCTGGCCGGCTGGCCGGGGAGGTTGCAGAGTTCGGCGGACCAACATGGGCCGGCTTAGTGAGGGCAGAGGGAGCAGGGGCTGCTCGGTGGGGGCTTTGGGAGTGGGCATAGGGTGGGCTGTGCAGTCTGTAAGGCTTGCTCACATCAAAGGAGCTGCTCTGCTCCAGAAGTTCGCGAAGTAACGAGTTGGCTTTCATCTCCCTCCTCCTGGCAAATGGGAGCCTCCTTGGGGTGCTGCTGCCTGTCCCAGCCAGTCCCCCGGCAACTGCGGCACCCCCGCTGGTCCCCAGGCCACCGACCAGGATAACCTTGCTGTGAGAGTTCTGTGCGGCTGGGCGGGGGGCCTCCTGCTTGGCCCTGTTGCGCGTCAAGCCAAGGAGCTCGCGTTCCTTGCGCTCCCAGCTTTGCTGCTTGCGCGTGGGTAGACAGTAGGTGTGCATGTACCTGATGAGCTCAACCACAGAGTGGAGTTCTTTCTCCGAGCTGAACTGAGGTTCGGCTGGCTCTGCAGGGGCCATGGCCCCTGCACTCTCCCCCTCACTGCTGGAAGACTCTTCCTCCTCCTCCTCCTCTTCCCCTTCCTCCTCCTCCTCCTCCTCTGATTCACTGTCGTCTTCCTCCTCATCTTCTTCTTCGTCCTCCTCTGTGTCGGGGACGCCGTTGTCCTCTGTGTCCTGGGCGGTGGTGAGATGCCGGTGGAGCTCGGTGCACAGGCGGCCTATAGGACGCACCGCTCGTGGCTTTCGCTCCTGAGGGATGTCACTCTAAGGGTGCAATCACACAGGCACACAGGAACAAAAAACGAGAGAACATTTAACAGTCTCTTGAAGATTCGGCATGCAATGTTAGCAGCAAAATATGTGAAATTTTACTATCAGCCACCAACCAAACGCTTGTCAAATGTTGCCTGTGTTTGCTATGTTTTCTGCTCTATGCTATGTTTTCTGCTCTATCAATGACTTTGATTGGGAACCATTCTTAATTTGGAGGTCTACTCTGAACCTAAAATATCGTTGTTCAGCAGAAGGGGGAAAGTCGGTGATTTTTTGTTTTTTGTTTTAGTCATACCAGCTATCAGCTATAATTCAGTTCAGAGAGATAGAGAGAGAGACAGAGAGAGAGTGAGAGAGAGAGAGCGATACACACACTATTATTCACTGCTGCTCTCTTGCCCGGTCAGATGAGTCTCATGCCATCTGCCACCACAAAGCCTTTAAAACTCTCTGAAGTTGCTGCATACCCGCAGATGCATACCACACACACACACACACACACACACACACACACACACACACACACACACGACACGTGCATACTGACATACATATTCTCTCATCAAAACACACGTCATGTGACATAGACCAAGCAGATGCAGGCTTGGGAGTGGAAGTGACGGGAGCAGGCTTAGCCTTCCCTATCCCTGCATTCTGTGGTATCCACCCTGCATGTTTTGGCCAGGACACTGCACTCTATGAATGTGCAATGTGCTTCATAGAGGTACAAGATAAATTACCACTGTACTAATCAATGACCACTTTAAGGCCACGCAGTTGCTGCTAAGTCATACAGCAGCTGTAGCCATCGCAGCTATCCCCTCACCACCGAATGCAGCATTTGTCATGGGTGGCTGCTGAGGAAATGCAAGCAAATGAACAGCTTCCCTGTGCCAAAAGTAGAATTTCACCATCTGTAACAAAAAAAAAGGCTACTGTTGTATTGCTTTCACACCTTGGCTCCGTCCCCGAAGAGGAAGCGTCTCGGAAAAAATCTAATTTGTCTACCCACCCCCCTTTTTTGGGGGGGGGGGGGTTAAGGCATGTTCAGGCCGACCTGAGCATGTTGAGAGACAGTTTCTACTTCGCTGTATTCGAGAACTGTCTGCAGAGTAGATGCAGATTAAATGCTTAAACAGGGAACTTAAAATTACCCGCAACTGGTATTTAAACAAAACAAGCCCGCTCATGCCTTGAGTTGAATGAAATCCGTTAATTAAGAGCGTTCATGGAGAACGTTTCCACACCGGCTCTTCCCTCACCTTGACCAAAGGCCTGATCGGCTTCAGGTGGAGGCTCCTGTTGCTATGGCGATGGCCGTGGCTGCCGTCTTTGTGCGTGTCGATGCCCATGGGCACGTTGGGAGGCGTCAGCAGCAGCTTCTTCAACTGAAAGAGGGCAGGTGGGAGGGTCAAAGAGGTCACAGAAGTCAGGCAAGCAGGTTGTATTTTGCAATGTGTTGGTGAGAACAATTTCCATTCAGGCCGTATATTAACAATATACGGCCTGAATGGAAAATTAAGTGATTTGAATACATGGAGTCCTGACTGTGTGCCTTTGTGTTCACGTGGCTGTGTATGTGAATATATTTTTGCATATGCGTGTGTGTGTGTGTGTGTGTGTGTGTGTGTGTGTGTGTGTGTGTGTGTGTGTTGGAGGTAGAGTGCTGCAACCATATCTATCCTCCACTCATCCCTAATTTCTCCGCACTGCACATGGACACAGGGCCCAGGGCACTGAGGGGAAACTGCAAGTTAGGGGTGGGCGATATATCGAATATATAAATGACTATATTGCGAATATCTAGAACAAATTCTCACGTAATTTTTTAAGCCGCCAGCATGAGACCCACTTTGATATTTCGCTTGTCTCGCTCTCTCTTATATTTCTCTCTCTCTCACGGATGCCTTATTTTTTTCCCCACTTACATTTTGTGAAGACCCGCCCTACTCTGCATCTGATTGGCTAGTACTTGTTTCCTCCATTGGTTCGGTTGGTTAAGGTTACGGTTCTTCTCCTGGATCGTCACCTTGCCATGGTGGAAAAGCTTGCTTGTACCAATGCTCCCAAGAGCTATGCTGTCCAGAGCTTGGCTCCTGGTAGGGTCACCCAAGGTGGATAAGTCAAGGGGGAGGTTCCAGATGAAGTGCGATCCAACAAAGACCTCAATGGTAGAACTGACGGAAAATGTCTCCAGGTTACAGTGGCAGTGAAGGTGGATGAAGGCTGCAACAGAGGGTGGTCCCCAATCATCTTGGTTTTCCATGGCATTGGACTCTCGCCGCTCCCTGATAAGGACCGTGTGGTGGCTGCAGGCGCATCAGCCTCTCCACATGAAAAGCTGTCACGCGCAGGCGTCCTCCCATTATGCAGCTCCAGGATCGGCCTCTATGCCCACCTGAAGACCCAGAGGGAGGACGGTCATACTCGACCCTGAGTGACCGCCGATGATGATGATGATGATGATAAAGTTAGGGTTAGGGTGGTGTTAAAAGAGTGAGCCAATCAGAGACAGAGTAGGGGTAGGTCTTCCCACCAGAGTGCGGCTGGGAAAAAAATAACGCCTCGCGGATACGAAAAGAGAAAAACTCTCATACGTCGCACACACTCTACCTCCCATCCACACCACTCTCCTGGGCGAGTGTGTGTGACGTATGTAATAGGTGAGGCGTGTGTTTTTGTATCTGGAGGGAACAGGGAAAGAGTCTGGAGAGAGCAAAAGAGGTGAAGCGCCTAAGTGAGTTTATACAATTTGAGTTCAGAAACGGTAATAAAAGATGGAGGCAGATGAACTGGTTCCAAAAAGAAACAGCACTGGATCCGTCGTCGGGTAGTAGTTTGGGTATCGAACGGAAGATGTTGAACAAACAACGATTATCTGTAAAATATTCAGCAAAACCATTGCCACAAAAGGTAGCAGTACCACAACTTCGTTTCACCTTCTGAAATGCCACCCACTACAAAACGAATACATATTCTTGTTAAATTTAATTCAGCTGAGATTTCACCCTTTCTGCATGGGAGTTTAAAGTTGTTCCAATAGAAACCACTAATGAATATGAACAAGAATGTTTTAATGCAGACATACACTCACCGGCCACTTTATTAGGCACACCCGTCCAACTGCTGGTTAACGCAAATTTCTAATCAGCCAATCACATGGCAGCAACTCAATGCATTTAGGCATGTAGACATGGTCAAGACGATCTGCTGCAGTTCAAACCGAGCATCAGAATGGGGAAGAAAGGTGATTTAAGTGACTTTGAATGTGGCATGGTTGTTGGTGCCAGACGGGCTCGTCTGAGTATTTCAGAAACTGCTGATCTACTGGGATTTTCAGGGTTCTCTAGGGTTTACAGAGAATGGTCCGAAAAAGAGAAAATATCCAGTGAGCGGCAGTTCTGTGGGCGAAAATGCCTTGTTGATGCCAGAGGTCAGAGGAGACTGGCCAGACTGGTTCGAGCTGATAGAAAGGCAACAGTAAATCAAATAACCACTCATTACAACCGAGGTATGCAGAAGAGCATCTCTGAACACACAACACGTCGAACCTTGAGGCAGATGGGCTACAGCAGCAGAAGACCACACCGGGTGCCACTCCTGTCAGCTAAGAACAGGAAACTGAGGCTACAATTCGCACAGGCTCACCAAAATTGGACAACAGAAGATTGGAAAAACGTTGCCTGGTCTGATGAGTCTCGATTTCTGCTGCGACATTCGGATGGTAGGGTCAGAATTTGGCGTCAACAAGATGAAAGCATGGATCCATCCTGCCTTGTATCAACAGTTCAGGCTGGTGGTGGTGGTGTAATGGTGTGGGGGATATTTTCTTGGCACACTTTGGGCCCCTTAGTATCAATTGAGCATCGTGTCAACGCCACAGCCTACCTGAGTATTGTTGCTGACCATGTCCATCCCTTTATGACCACAGTGTTCCCATCTTCGATGGCTACTTCCAGCAGGATGACGCGCCATGTCATAAAGCTCGAATCATCTCAGACTGGTTTCTTGAACATGACAATGAGTTCACTGTACTCAAATGGCCTCCACAGTCACCAGATCTCAATCCAATAGTGCACCTTTGGGATGTGGTGGACCGGGAGATTCGCATCATGGATGTGCAGCCGACAAATCTGCAGCAACTGCGTGATGCTATCATGTCAATATGGACCAAACTCTCTGAGGAATGTTTCCAGTACCTTGTTGAATCTATGCCACGAAGGATTAAGGCAGTTCTGAAGGCAAAAGGGGGTCCAACCCGGTACTAGCAAGGTGTACCTAATAAAGTGGCCAGTGAGTGTATGTTGCAGGGACGGCTAGACTCATCATACTGGTGTGATTGTATGCATGAAAGGGTTAAGTTGAGCGTTTAAGAAGTGCTTTAAAGGGGATTTCAAAATATCGATGTATCGTGTATCGCAATACATTTAAAAAAAATATCACAATATTAGCTATAGGCCATATCGCCCAGCCCTACTGCAAGCCAGCTCCATCTCCAATCCCCGCCTAGGCATTACCTTTCAGACGGATATTAACACTGTCTCTACTCTGTCTCTCCCCTTTATTCATTCTTTTTTTTTTCACCCATTCATCCATTCATTCCAGCACCTGGTTTCATGACAGGGCTATCAGCCGATATAAATCAGCTTAGAGCTAAAATCCGCCCTAAGCCGTGAAGCGTTCGCTCCGCACGGCCCAGGAGAAGGTGAGGTAGAGGATGCAGATGTGACATGAGGCACGAGGACCGGAGGAGTGGGATATATAAGCACACCATTTTTACCCCGATTAAGTGTTCACCAGGAGTCCTGTTTTGTTTTGTTTCATTTTTGTTTCGAATGGGGCTGCAGAGTGGTTCAGCAGCTTTCACGGTTGCATTTCAGCCCAAGGGTCCTGGATTTGGTCCCAGCCCTTCTGTGTGGCTTCTAAGTATTCTCATTGTGCGTGTAAAAGGTTCTTCCGTTCAGTCCGAAGACATGACTGTTAGGTGATACTCTAAACTACCAATAGGAATGAATGATGTTTAAGGGCTTGCCTGCCTGTGTGTGTCTGTGTGCGTGTGTTGTGTGTGTGTGTGTGTGTGTGTGTGTGGTCCCCATAATGGACTGGTGATCTGTCCAGGGCATCTCCCTGCATTTTGCCCAGTCACTGTGAGGAAGGACTGAATAGAATGAACAGACTGATAGAATGAATGAATGGATATAAGTGATTAAAGATCTGGACGACTGCTCGTACTGCAGGTGGGGAAATAGCTGCTCGGAGACGGCGGAGACTAACACATCTGATGAAAGCAGCTGTCCACCCTGTCAACCTTTCACTTTTAGGTGGCTTTGGACAAGAGTGTCAGCTCAGTGCTTTAAGTGATTAAAACTAAGTAAACAAAAATTTACTTCACTACAGAGGGTGGGTCAGGTGAGGTTGGGCAAGGTTGTTTATGGTGGGCATACACAGAGTAGTATCTCGGTCAAGTGGCTGAATAGGAGGATCACCAGCATCGCTAATGGGGTTACAGCCGCCTTTTGCGGGCAAGCCAAATTGGCTCGCTGTGCTATTGACGCTCCTACGTGAGTGTCCACTGAGAAAAGTGAAGAGCCCACTGAAGGTCTGCGTCTGTGCGTGGCGCTGAAAGTGCTCTGGCAACGGCCGGATGGGCAGAGAGGGATACGTGGCATGAAAGACTACGCTATTGCTCTACTCTACTCTACTCTGGACCCGGTCCATAGCTCTGCTGGCTGCCTCAATGGAGGCCTTGTTTTGCAGAGGAACTGACATGCATGAATCAAGGGACAAGTGCACAGGCGTGCACACACACACACAGTCACATGCAGTTGGAGGGGCATGCACATGTTTGAATTGTAGTTAACAAGCACACATAGACATAAAGAGAGGGACAAACACACACATGAAATAAGCATGTAAAATCAAATAAACACACACACACACACACACACACACACACACACACACACACACACACACAGATAGTCACATGTAGTTGGAGGGGCATGCACATGCTTGAATTGTAGTTAACAAGCACACATAGACATAAAGAGAGGGACAAACACACATGAAAGAAGCATGTAAAATCAAACACACATATACCAAGGGGCACACATGAATAGCGCTAACACAACCATATACATGATACAAACACAAACATGCAGTGAGGCCCACACACGAATGGAAATCCACTCACAAACACAAACACACATGAATAGGGGAATGCACACATGAATGAAGGGGGATACGCATGCAAATACCCATGCACTCTCAAGCACATGGGGCCAGGGGCACCGCGGGTCGGCAAGGTCAGCTGCGGTACAGGGTCACACCAGTAGAGGGAGCCCCCCAGCCTCCAGTCAAGCAGAACAGATGGGACCAGACAGGCAAGAGTGACAGTCATGTGACACTGACCCGCTCCACTGGTGGGAATGTGAGATGTGACACACAGAGCTGGTATCTTGTGTTAAGACCTTATTTTTGTTTCAAATGCTTCGCTGCCTGCCTGTATGCTAGAGTTGAATGGATATATTGGGAATTGTGTGTATGGGCTTATGTCTGTTGGACCATCCCCCTTATACTGTATGTGGGGTTCTGCTGTCCCTTGGCCACATCCAGTAGGATCTATTTACACCACTGGGTGAATTATGCTCCTGCATGAATCACACCAACACGAAATCACGTTTCATTTATTGCACTTTACAAACAAACTAATTCTAATTGTCAAAACCCTATACTACTACCAACCCTGTACCCTTTACTTTCGGCTGCATGTACCACACCATTTCTACAACCTGGAGAGGAAGCATTTGGGGAATATTAAATGTTATTGTTGTGGAAGCCACTGGAAGGACGGGAGAAACGACGGACCCAACAGATGTTTTAAGTTATAAAAGGCTCATAAAGTCCTAATTTACAGCCTTCTAGGAAAAATAGGCCAATGCAGCAGTGGCACCGGCAAGGTAATGCAGGTTAAATGCATTACTAATGCATTGGGGGGGGGGTGGACTTCGACCACGTCTAATCCTACAACACCTCTGCAGCATAAATGCAGGTAGTGTGACGGTGGGTCTCACCAATTTGCGTCACTGTGGACGCTGTACTAATGCAGACGACGTAAATGATAAACGCAAGAAGGGGGGCTCCAACACTGACTGCAGATGTCCAGTACTATAACAGATGCATGCGGCATTATCAAACTAGTGCTTTTACAGAGGCTGTGGCTGCAGGATCAATACGACTCTATTTTACACATTATGTATGCAGGATAAAGGAGATCTGTGAAGTCATGCTCAATTTCCTACAGCAGCGTGTGTGAAGTATAAAATGTAAACGTGCATTGTGGTTTCCAGTGTGTTTGTGTGGTTAGCTTGTAACTAACCGAGCCTAACGCTTGTCGTAACTGATGCACCTTAACTGATCACCGTCATCGTGGCATGATTTGACTGATAGCCCGTCGAGTAGGTTCCCAAAGTCAAAACCATGACAGGGCAACGATTAGGATGTTTTGAATAGTGAAATAGTGAAATGCCTCACCACCAACGGCTTGTGACTGAAACAATGCCGTGTGGCGTTAGGGACTCTCCAAACAACGCACTCTACAAAACCATTTCTGTTTCCCTCTATTGTTGTTGTTGTTGGTTCGTTTCCTTTGCCATCGCCATACCAGCATATTGTACACGGAACACAGCTTCCCATTGTCTGGCAAAAGCATTTTTCTTTTGGCTTCGGTTTCCCATCCTTGCACCAAGCCAATCTGCAGTCATCAAAGTCACTATCATTTCCACCAATTTGGTAGGAATGCCCCTTCCCCCTGATTACTTTTCTCTACAGACTCTAATTCCCGCCCCGTCCTGTCGTGGTGCGGACCTCCAACAGAACCGCGCTGTCACTAAAGCTGGTCTATTGGCTTTCGTCCTCTACACCCCAAACCACCTCTGTTGCCATAGGTAGTGCCGTCTCAACATCCGGGTTTCATATTTGGAATATACGTTGACTGACTTCAGCAGCAGAACTGCTTAACGGCACGACAACGTGCGCTGGGTCATATCCGAGAAGGCCGAGTGCAGCTCAGCTGATATTTACGCTGTAGGTACTTGGCCTTCCAGCATCATTCATGCCAGCTACACAATAGTACCTTTGTAGGCTGGCGCTAAATAAAGTGTGGGGGAAAACAAAGTAAGGGTGAGAGAAAGGAGGAAAGAAAAGCGAGTTTGCTGTGTGGCTCTTTGAAATCTACAACAGCAAATTAGGAAGTGCACTTGATTTATGTTGACAAGCGAAATAACGACCCATTACAACAGTAATCATACATAGACTATCACACCGAAATAACTTCCTACTTCAATTAAGCTCCCCAGCTGATTGCCGGCCTGCATTCTTGTGCGAGTGGAAAAGCACTGAGGTTAAAAAAGAGCACACTGTTCAATGTAACAGGATAGTGCACAATGTTCCTGGGGAGATACAGATTATTTTGGTGTTGTGCTCAGGTGCCGAGGCATGAGGCTGAGACAGTCAAACAGTGGAGCGAGAAAGGGGGAAAAACAGCCTTTTTCCTAGAAGTGTGTTTCGGGGAAGTATTTAGGGGTCAGGGGGTAGGGGAGAACGAGGCATCCCGCAGAACTGTGTGAAAAAGGGGAGTATTGTGGGGGGGGCAGGGGGCAATGCACGGATACAAGCATGTGGTGGAACGGCACAGAAACAAACACTCACATGCATGTGAGACACACACACACACACACACACACACACACACACACACACACACACACACGGGACGGGAGGGGAGTGGATGAAAGGTTACTCTGTGCCTCAGCGCCTCCCTCTGAACTTTCAGCTAGCAGCACTAAAGGCAGACTTTGAACCTAGCAGGCTAACAAGAAGAACATCAAGGTCAGCCAATGCGACACAGATTAAGACAGGCAGAAAACAGGGGAAAAGTAAAAAAAAAAAAAGGGAGGAGGGAATGATAACTCTTAAGGCTTGTGCGTAAGAAGGCTTTGAGGCCCCGACAGGCAGTATTTTTTTTTTTTAGCTGTATAATGAGACTTTTGACCAAGGCAAAAAAAAAAGAGATTAAAGTAATGAAAGTGTCATAGATGAGAAGCCTTAAAATGAGAAAGTTCCAATCTGTTACAACAGTAAGTAATCTGCATACACATGGCTCATGTGTATGCAGATTTTCATTACACCCTGACACCACACCAGCTAATTCCAATAACGCACCTTCATCCAGTGATACTGGTGAAATCAGCTGGTGTAGCGCTGAATTGGAGAGAAACCGTGCAGACACATGACACCCCACAGCCCAGGAACTATCAATACCACTGCTACGTAAGTCGGCACATTGGTTTCCAAAGTGGGGCCCAGTTGATCTGTTTTTTGTTTTTTTTGTTGTGTTTTTTCCTTCAAGAAAATTTCAGGAGGCTTCAACAAAATAAGCCACAGTTTAACTAGATTATTTTCTTTCCATGCACTTCATTCTGTACATTAAATAAATGACACCAGGTATGCATGTCTTCATCAAAGTTTTACTCTCCCCACTTTGGTCTTCATGTCTAGAATGAATACATTTCCAGCACTGTGCTTTATGGTATTCAGGCACCAAAATTACCCCTGCATCGCAGTCACTCAGGTCAAATCTCCCATTGTCATGAGTGTCCTTCCACATTCCCCATTCTCATCGAACAGGAAGGATGTCAGGAGGAAGTGACTTCATCATGTGACCAGCTCCTCTACATTCAGGCCAAATATCAATGTCCACACTCATGGACTTTGAGGCACGTTCCCGCTAAATCCATGAAGGTTTTATGACAGTCCCACTGTCAAACTGTCACATGCACGACGTGCACGAGGGGAAGCCCAGAAACATTAACAAAAAGGTACACAAACAAGCTTGGAAGGACACATGGGAGTTCAGCCTGGCATACTGGGCACGCTGGTATGCCTACATTTGCTAAAAACCCCTACATTAACAAGGATTTAAGATGGTACATAAAAAACACATGCAATCAGAGGAATGCAAGCATATGCTACATTACACACCTTGTTTATTCATCAGCCATCTCTTTTCATTTTTGCTCAGTGATGCTGTTTTGACAAAAACGAATAAATTGAGCCTGGAAGATATTCAAATCAGAAGTCGGTCCCTTAACTTAAGTGCCTTGGGTGTGAATAAAATAAAGAAACTTAAAATAAAAAGTCCCAAACCCACAATAGTATGAAACACGTTTTGGCATAGTCGAGGTAACGTACTAATATGTCGCAAAGTGCTGTCTCATTCCTATTTATATCATTTCGAGCCCTTTGCAGCCTTTCACACTCAGGCGCTCAACGAGTGACGTCAGTGAAGTCCATGAATGTTCAGGGTTTAGGCCTTTGGGGAGACAATGGCATTGGACCTCACACTCACACAGGATGTAAAGAAATGTTCTTACCAGAGACAGGTCCTCTGTCTCTGACCCCAGAGATTGGCTGAAGTCTCCTGTGTTTAGAGGAAGATCCTCATCGTCTTCTTCTTCCTGGTCGGGCTCCTCCTCCTCCAGGGTGGGGAAGACTGAGAGTCCGCCCACCTCAGCATCCACCATGCCGTCTAGACTGTCAGTTAGGGCAGCGAGCAGAGCCGCATTCTCCTCTTCTATCTGCAGTGTGGGAAAACACACAGGAGTCACGTGAGTCAGTATGCTGACTGAAGGCACTGCAGTTTCCCCTCAGAATCCACCCAAATGCACAGGCACAACATATCATGAGCCGCTTCTGTGTCAAAGGCAGATAGATGAATGGCAGACACATAAGAAAATGCTCAGTGTACCATTTATTAGGACTTCTCCAGGTTATTACTCTGTTTCAATTGTCTTCAGGGTTAAGCTCGTTCTTTCCTGTTTCTTCCGTTCAACTCCATCTTGTCTTTGCCAAGTGGATTGAACAGGGGACATTACATGGATTTGGTATATGTTCACTATGTTTCATGAATATAGCAGCTATATTATATGTATCTATTGAGTCAACAGATTCATTTATGAAAAGGTAATAGTGAAATGCAACAAGAACGAAATGAACTCGGGACATATTTTATGGAAAAGAAGCTGAAGAGTAAAACCATAAGAATCATCCCAAGATTGAGAGCTTTTTTGAGCTTTTGTATTTTGCACATGGGTCATTCATGTTTTTGCTAGACTGTGTGTATATCACCGACCCCACCCTACCATTGATGTAAATTGCATAACTGGAGGGGGAAAAAAGCGCTATCATCTGTGAGTGAATGTGATCTATGTTGTTTATAGCTGTGTGTAAATAACTGCATCCTGACAGTTGTACGCCTTGTAAATGACTGTTCCGTGTGTTGCTTCAGTCCATTGGAGGGTCTGCATTACTCTGGCGTTGTTGGTCGAACCCTCTGTAACACCTTCCTCCTCTCCTCACTCTGATAAACCTGCATTCCTAATTCTTACCTAACTAAAAAGAAAAATAAAATAGATTCTACCTGTCTCCTTATTCTTCCCTCCTCTCTTACATGTTCATTTTAAAGTCGGGGAATACGGTCTGAGTGTGGTGCCTCTCATCCCGAGCCTCCTCATTATTTATGGATTAGGAGTTGGAGCTTGTTCAACTGTTGAACTCGTCGTACTTCGCTGCGGGTAAAAATGGAGGTGAATGGCTTGGCGTAACAGAGTGAGCAAAGTACGATGAGAATAGAGCACTAAAACTGTTTCAGCACGGATGTCTCTCCTTCCACTTAACGGGAGTTGTTTATTGGTAAATAGCTGGCATCTTGCTGAGAGCAGTGGGTCTGGTAGAGAGGTGATAGCAAAGCCCGCCTGGGGGAGGCTGCTGAGGTTCATTCATCCTCTCTGTCTCTTTTATCATCCAACTCCATCTTTCCCAAATGCTAAACACTTTACTCTTAAAACGCCTCTCTGTCTGTTTCTCTCTGTTGGTTCCCGGTTGGTGTTTTGTTTCATTGCAATTTGCTCTTTCAAGCCTGTTGGACTTTTTTTTCCATTTCTGTCTCTCTCCCCCTTTACCTCTTGCTTCTCTGCTTGTCTGTCTATGCCTCTCTGTCTTTGAACATCTTATGCCTTTAACAAGGCAATGCTTTGCACAGACACAATTTGTTGTTGTGATTGAGGTTTCATATGTTCTCTCATCCTTAAAATGGCAACCTCAAAGATTTCCACTGTCCATTAGATTGCTATCTTATTCTAGTTGACTATCTATGATGCTTCTCTCTGGTTGGTCCACCAGAGAGGAAGGCCCACCTTATCCTCTCTGGTGGACCAATCACTGCTAACTAGCTAAATAAATGTCTGTTACTGTCTTCTGTTGGTATACTGTCTTTGATGGACCAAGCAGATCTTCTTTCTGCTTGGTCCATTAGAAAGGAAGTTCTGCCCCATTCTCTCTGGTGAACCAATCAGTGCTGACTGAAGTGAAACGTGTCAAATCCCATCGTGGTTCATATGCACAGCTCGTTTTTTCACCCCTGAGATAGCTAGCATTTCTATTACCCCTGAGAAAGCTAGCTAGCTATCTCAGGGGTAATAGAAATGATCTGATCAATGATGGCACAACACCACAGTTTCCCCAACTTCAACCGACAGCCTGAGGTAAGGGGATGAAAGTGACTGGGTGTAGTCCTCTTGAACCAAATGCAATTTACCCCTACTACCCCCTTTTCTCTCACAGACACACACACACACACACACACACACACACCAATCATAATACAGGATTAGATCCAACACGCTCCCGTAAATAAGTGTCTCGTAAACGGACAGAAGAGGAGAGAGAGTTATACAGAAAGACAGAGAGGAGACACGGCCAGAGACAGAAAGAGAGAGCGAGAGAGAGAGAGACGGAGAGAGCGAGAGAGAGAAAGAGAGGGCTCCGTCCATCTGCGTATCAGTTCATTCACTCCTATGGGTTTGTGAGGGGAACTGTCTGGTATGCCGTATTGGTCTGATCAATAGGATATGAGAGAATGTAATACGCTCCTGGCACGTCAAATTTATGGATCGTCTACTGAGGGTCGGTAGAGAAACAAAGCAAGAGGGAGAGAAAGGGGGGGGGGACAGCGATGGACATAGTGTCAGAGAGAAAAAAATGGGGAGAAAAAGAGATTTGCCTGTGACTGACTTTGTTGCAGTGATTTTTCTTCTCCTTTCATCGCTGGGTTTTTCTTTTTAATAAACCTGTGAGTTTTCTTTCAGTCACCACTCCAGTTTATATCTTTCCTTTTCCGTCTTTTGTCATTTTTATGTGCAAGTTAACTAAACCTAAGGAATAGACAAACTAACGGAGAAAGAGAGAGAGAAATAGAGACAGAAAGGGGTAGAGACACGGACGGCGAAAGAAAGCAGGAATGCCTTGCTTGTCTTCTGTTTACCAATACTATATTATCAGGGGGTGTTCCCACAATTAGCAATGTGTTACATGGCAAAGTGACCTACATTTCTCCTTTATCTCCTTGTTGGTTTTTTTTTTCAGGGTACCATTGATTTAGCCTTTGGTAAGGGGGCTAGCAGACAACACTTTGACTGGAAACCTATGGCCAATCATTGATTCCAGGGTCAGCTTTCAAAAAGAACGAAACCAAGCAGGGAATTCCCTCGCTGTGTTCAGTAGGACTGACGGATGCTGCAGGCTGAGGGCTGGAATTCTTATTTAGCTTTGGGAGCATTGTGCAGCTAGGAATTTCTTTCTCGTTAAATTCCAATGGAAAAAAAAATTGCATGTAAACATGTCCACATTTGAATAGATGGTTCGTTGGCTGTTCATCAGTCACATCCCATTAGAGCATGTAAAAGTGTATTTCACCCCTTAATGACCATTGCATGTGCTTGCTTGCAGCTGATTGAATGGTAAAAAAGTGAACTGGAAAAGTCCAAGCTTTCATACTGAGTCTGATTATTTATGTGTGTGTGTGTGTGTATATATATATATATATATATATATATATATATATATATATATATATATATATATATATTGCCCTGTGATGGCCTGGTGGCCTGTCCAGGGTGTCTCCCCGCCTGCCGACCAATGACTGCTGGGATAGGCTCCAGCATCCCCGCGACCCTGAGAGCAGGACAAGTGGTTTGGATAATGGATGGATATATATATATATAACTCATATACCAAGGAAAATAACTGCGCAGTGCTTGTTGTTGGGTCCTAAAGTGCAGCCAGTTTTCAGCTTAACTTCTGAGTTTTCAGTGGCGTGACTGCCCTTTAAGAACCAACAATAGGAACTGTTTTACATTTGTCATCACCCATTAATGCACACAAGAAGGAGGAAATGCTTGGTTGGGATCAGACTCTCTGACTGGAGGGGGTGGTAAAATTCATTGTTTTTTGTTTTTGTGCATATGACACGTTTGTGGACAAAGTAATTGGACACTGACTGATTAGGTACTGCAAGCCTATGGCAGAGTTCAACCAGCTTGGGGTGTGATGTTGGCAGATTTAACATAGGGAAGTGGATATTATATTTATACAGATATATACAGATATTTTACCCAGGAATGGTGTTTCTATTGAAATTGGGCCATATATATGAGTTTTTTCACTCAAAAAATGTATGCAAATCTGCAGTTACTTCCTTAAAACAAAAATCTGGAAGTTGGGGGGAAACAGGCATGTCCTGCAGCTGCGATGGATCAATAAGGTAAAACAGAAAACAAACGATATGAGAAAATTCTGTGTGTTTAATGTTCACATTATCATGGGTATGTCTCTAGCCCTGTGGATGAGAAGACCCTCAGTGCAGCAGTAGCCAAGCCTCACCTCAAAGAGCTCGTCGGCTGTGCTGTAGTGAATGGAGGCGGGTGAACCGTCCGTCGGCTGGTCGTTGCACCAGTGCAGCTCGCTGAGACAGTTGACGCTGTCAAAGTCACTGGCGTCAAGCTGGGAGAGGTCAATGTCGGGGAAGTAAGTGTCCAGACGGTCCGAACACACCTCCTCCTCCCCATACTGGTGGCCGAGAAAGAAAGAGGGGGGGGGGAAAGGTCATATTAGGGAAAGGTCAAATAACCAGCCTGAGGCGAATTCCCACAATGAATGGTATTTGATGTCCCAAAACAGTGTGTGACCCATGTAGTAAAATGCAAAGCGAATACCAGAGGTAGTCCTAGATACATCTAAAGACATCCTAAATGAGCTCTTACCAACTTGTCAAGTGCCACTTAAGACTACGCTTCCCATGGCTAGGGGGCTTCCATCATCAATGTACTACGGCTCAAAAGCTAGAACATGGCACAAGAACTGCCAAAGTTTGGGGTTCCAATCCCTGTGGAGTTCAACGGGTAGAGTACGGCACTAACAGCATCAGAATTAGGGTTTCAGTTGCCGCTGAGACCAACTTCGCTAAAACACGAATGCATTCACAGTGCTATCAGACACTTTGGATAAAAGCCTCCGCCAAATGTAGCGCTCGCCGACAGCCCCTCATCTCTCAACAGCTACTCATTACAGATAATGAGACTTCCATCTTAGCGGAGGTTCAATGGTGAAACCTAAAGAGGCATCTGCCAGACACAATGTGATGACATACAGTGAGCGCCATTAGAGATGCGCCCCCCGAAAACGTATCCGTCATTCCCTGCATTATTTAGGTCATTACAAGTGTGTTCCTCCAGAATCTTTCATGCATCTTTCATGTACCACACGAGTAAATTGTGATGAAAAAAATAAAAATCTCTATGCAACATTCAACAGGAGGATCAAAAGTAAAACATAGTTGCTCCAAAAAAAACTTTCTTGGAGGCAGAACTAATTTAAAGGTGTGCAGTGCTAATGTGCATCAAGCATGTGGTGAAAAATAAGGCCTTCCATCATGCTGTGCAAAATCTGAGACTTAGTGTTAGCTAGTTGCCGCTAATGTTTGGTATAGTTAGCATGTGACATAAGCTAGCCAATGTTACATTCCAGTCAGACATAGGGAACATGTGGCCTAAAGTCACAAGCCAGAGTTATGGCCATGTGGACAACATACACACACACACCATCAAGACGTGGCGAACACAAAGAGGAAGTTTGAGGACATGACTCAGTATGAAAGGAAGCTACTGTGGTCTCTGAACTCTAAGTGGGAGAGAGGGGGGGTGGGGAGGTGGAAAAGAGGGGGAGCGAGAGAGAGAGAGAGAGCGCAAGACAGAGAACGAGAGAGAGACAGCAATAGAGCAAGACAGAGACAGAGTGATAGAGCAAGAAAGAGAGAGCGAGAGAGCAATAGAGCAAGACAGAGGGAGAGAAAGGGTGGTGGGAGAGTGAGAGAGGTTGGAAGTAAGAGGTATATAGGGAAATAGAGTCATAAAGGAGAGATATAATGTGGTTAAATAGACAGAGAGGAGAGAGAGTGCACACAAGCATGTGCGTGCGTGCACACACACACACACACACCAGATGTCAAGCCACCAGATCCTCAGTTATGAAAATACAGACCTGTTGATTTTAATTTTGAAAGTGGAAAGCTTCTGTCACAGCCAGATCTCTTTCTGCTGTAATTCAGTAAACTGCCCTGAACTATTTCTGATTGTTATATAGCACTCGTGCTCATAATTTGTTTGCTTGAACGGTTTTATTGCATATCGAAATATTAGTGTTTGAATCAAGTCCTCTGCATACATCAGTGCCAGCTTTAGGCCTGTACGTGTTTTCTATTATCACTTGTTCTTAAGATCAATGCTGTAGTCCATATGTGTTTGATGAGGACATGCAAGAGCTGAGGCAGTGTTTCACACACATATACACACACATACACACACACACACACACACACACGCACTCGTTCATAAAGACAATCACAGGAACAGACACAGTCATACACACACAGCCAATCCACTTCCATTCATCTAATTAAGCCATCAGGGCCAACTGGTCACACACACACACACACACACACACACACACACACACACACACACACACACACACACACACACCGTTGTTTGAGACTCCAGCAACCGTTTGAAAGCAATCAGCTAAATTCCACATATACAATCAATCTCTCTCTCTCTCTCTCTCTCTCTCTCTCTCTCTCTCTCTCTCTCTCTCTCTCTCTCTCTCTCTCTCTCTCTCTCTCTCTCTCTCTCTCTCTCTCTCTCTCTCTCTCTCCTCTCCATCATTTCTCTATTTCTGCCGCTTTCATTTCGTCTCCATCGCTCTCTCTCGGAGCCTATGAACCTACTCTCTCTCACTAACGCACAAATGAACAAATGCACATAAAAAGACAATCATAAAAAAGGCAAATCATTTTGTCTAAACTGCCTCCAACTTTTATCCTAGACACAAAAAAACCCCCCGTAAAAAAACAGTGATTTGTATCCAGAAACACACAGAATGAGTAAGCACTCATTTTTAGCCTGTCTTCCCTGACGCCCATTTGGAACAATGATAAAAAAGGGGTGTAGATGTAGAGGATAGAGTGATGGTGGTGTCGTCTGTGTATTAAGGACACAGAACACCTTGCCTCAGCGTCTCACAACTCAGCCCACAGAGTTTATTTGGCTAACGCCGGCATGTCGCCTTTCCACCCGCCTCATATTGTATTGGTCTAACACGCTGGATGTCGTCACATGTGTCATCTACGTCACACGTCACTACGTCACATGTCACTACATCACATGTCCCTACGTCACGACGACATACTGAGTCGGCAATTCAGACAGATCGATTGTAATGTGTGTTTCCCCCCTGCAGATGTAAGGAAAAGCCAAGATTTCTCTCTCAAAGCAGCCATGTGATGCATTTTTAAGTCGACTATATCATGATGGCAAACAGAGGTACTGTGCCAGGCCCATACCTAAATGCTTTACCACCCTCTTTAAGAACATCACGTCTTTCTTTTTTTCATCCTGAGAATGCCCAGTTCTGTTCACTGTCACAGCTCAGAAAAAAAAAAGAAAAAAGAAAAAAAAACCCTCACATAGGCTCTGCCTTTCTATGTTATTTGGGTCAAGGCGTTGTTGCCATAAACTAATACCGGTTGTGATTTCACAGAATGAAGATGTGAGGAAGAGACAAGCGCAGGGCCAGCGATGATCACACAGCCCATCACTAAACTGGAGTTATCAGCAAGGGAGAGAGGAGGAGCAGCAGATGAGGTGAGACAGATTCGAGGAGCAGGAGGGGAGGGAGAGAGAAAGGGAGAGAGGGGGAGAGAGGGAAGCTCAAAGGGAAGTAGAGAAAGAAGAAACAAAAGGACAGATACGAGAGAGGAACGAGGAAGAGGTGATGAGACTAACCGTATTTGAAAGCCCTGAGTAAAATTAAAAGATGACAGATGTACAACAAGTAACATTTCGGTGAGCGGAGGGATGCCGAAGCACTGCTGTGAGCTGCAGCATCCATCCCATAGTGCATCATTCAGCTGCTGATGTGAGACTGTGACTTGGTTATCTTATGCATTAACTATATATGGACGATACATACTATGAATATGAACCGAGTATTCTTTGTAAGCGTGGAAGTGGTGGTAGAAGTAGTTGCAAATACTTTAACTAGCATGGCATGATGTGAACACTATGTTCTACTACTACTGTGTTCATTCAGTGTAGCAGAATAACAAATATTTTTACTCATCTCTGTGTAATTGTTGGCTGTCATGCATATCGTTGGATACTACCTGATGCTCGATGTTAAAGCTCTTTTTTATCAACCTGAGCCAAACTGAATTTAACCGAGTTGTGTTGAATTACACTACACTGAAACGAAGGAGCAGAAGAGGAGAGACAGAGAGGAAGAGAGGGTGGAGGGAGGTAAAGTGAGACTGAGAGAGAGAGAGAGAGAGAGAGAGATGAGAGAGAGAGAGAGAGAGAGAGAGAGAGAGAGAGAGCGAGAGAGAGACGTGACACTGGAAAAAGATAGGAAGAGCAAGAAACAGAAAAAGGAGAAAGGTAGAGTCGTGACTGGATAGGAAAGGAGTAAAGAAAAGAGAGAAGAGGAGAGGAGAGGATGCCCTCTATAAGGCCCTCCCACAGGTTCTCTTCCCATTTTCCTCTCCTAGTCAACCCATCTCTCTCTCTCTCTCTCTCTCTCTCTCTCTCTCTCTCTCTCTCTCTCTCTCTCTCTCTCTCTCTCTCTCTCTCTCTCTCTCTCTCTCTCTCTCTCTCTCTCTCTCTCTCTCTCTCACTGTCCCTCTCACATCCATCCTGTTTTGCCTTCATCGCTGCGCCTGGCTGCTGATGTAGGTGTGTGTACCCACCCAGGAGCCAGTTATGTGTGTGTGTGGGTGTGTGCGCGTGCAGGTGTGTGTTTATTTGTGCGTGTGTGCCACTTTTAGCACGCAGCTCACATCCTTCTCATGTGTGCCTGACTCATACCCCTCCTCCCTCATCCGTACACTGCATCCCTCTCTCTCTTCTCCTTCAAACCAAACTCTCTACCCTCCCTCTTCTCCTCTTTCTATCTCTCTTTCTCCTTCGTTTTTTCTCCTCTCTCTCGCTCTCTCCCCCGTTATCTTGCTCTCCGTTTCCATCCACACCCCCCCCACTCCTCCTCTCCTCTCGCCTCATGTTTCCCATCCTCCATCCACGCCCCATCGCTGTGTCCCCTACTTCCGTCCTGCAAAATCCGAAGACAGTCCAATCGATTTCAACAAAGTCCACTCGCTCTCTATTACCGGGCAGGCTATGTCTCAGCGCGTTTCGTCTGCCCACCTCCACCCCTCACCCCCCCCCACCCGCATCAGTTGCCTCCCCTCTTTCCATTGCACTCTGATGCAGACTGTCTGTACGTCAATCAATAAAAACATCCTTGGGCGCGGGAGGTTAAGGTCACCGTCTCCCTGGCTGACATGTAGATACACGCACACAAACACAACAAGCTCACACACACACCATCGTGGATACACTTGATGAGGGAGGGGTCTGCAATCACATCTCCAGTGCCAACACAAACATACACATACATACAGACACACGCGCACATGACTCAGGCTGCTGGTATGATTTCCTGAGCTAAATGTGACGCCCTGTTGGCACAAGTCGACGCCTCTCCCATTGAGCAGAGAGGGATCTCTCAGCAGAAGCCTTAGCTTAAACAAGGCTACCCTGCCAATATGTTGTGTGTCTCGCACAGACACGCACTAAAAAGGCATGCATACACATGCATAAAAAATAGACACTCATGCACTCAGACTGAGGTATGCCATCAAGGGTAGACACCTACGGTCCATCGCGTACATCACACACATTCACATGTACACACATAAAAACACACATACACGCATGCATACACACAAACACATCACAAGTTTCCTTCAGTTTTCACCATATATACGTACATGCATGTGAGCATACACAAAAAAAAATACACACTCTGCCATGCACGCTTTAGCATGCACGCCAGTGGGAGGCTGCTGTGTTCGCTGCACTTAGATGTGTCAGCTGGTCCCCCTACGGCGCCAGAATTCTAATGCTGCACGACAAAAAGGGCTAACGCCGGCAGCCTCGCAGAGATAGGCGTGGCATTTACCTAACGCCAAGCTGCATCTGAATCACAACTGAGCACACAAGCAAATGCTTACCCTTACTACATGACACCGACGTGGAGGGGAAGCAGACAGTAAAGGCTTCTTTCTTTAAAGCCATGCTGAGAGCAGCTGGGCTAGTTTGGATGAGCAGCATCATCACATTGTCATTGGCTAACACAGGTAGTTTAAGGTTCTTACCCCTACTGGGATGTCGTATGCTTAAATTGTATGCAAGTGTGTTAATGTTAGGTGTTTTGGAGGGGGAAAAAAAACAAAAAACACCCCCACCTATGGTTGGTCAGAGTAGCTAACAACTGTGGTTGCATCGGGCAGTTGAATAGTGTGGAAATGTGCAACAGCCTAAATTTCAAATGAATAAATAAAAGTAACACAAGCTAAAAGAGCATAAGCTAAAGTCTTTGTTGTTTTAATGAACTTTGCCCACACTGTCATGACACACGGGCATCTTCAGACTGAATATAAATGAGTCCATTTAAGCCTTTTAACTTTGGCTTGAAAGGAGGGTTCAAGTTGACAGATGAAGTAAACGACTGTGGAACTTGACATAGAAAACGCACAGCTTTGAAGCGACTTTAAGGGAAAAGTTGAGGGAAAATTGTTATTGATTCACACAGAGATTGAGGTGTTGTAAAGCGAGGGAAACAGTGGCCTGTAAACTACAATGTGATGACTCAAGGGGATGATGTGGAAATCTCGGGATTTCCATTTGTGGTTGTGCTCTGCCTCAGGAACAACAATAAAAACCTACTCATTAGGGGGCTTGCAAGGACAATCATGCATTGAACCTGCACTATTTATAGACAACTAGCACGTGGGAAGAGCTGTCTTCACTAAAGTGAGCTGGTGTATGTTTAGAACAGCCTACTAGATACAAGAGGGGAACCATCAGGGCCCTCTAGCACCTCAGAGAGGGCCTATGATATTCTAAAAAATTATATTATAAAAGTCATCAGTTTTAATTTTATCTTATGTATTCATAATTTGACAATCAACATCAACAAAAAAATGTTTCTGAGGAAATAAACCCTTCAAACCTGTCTATTCAGTTTGTGTGAAGGGTTAAATGAAAGAAGCTCTCTTGTCTCCCTATCAGACTTTTACTGTCTGTAGTTGCTAGGCAGAAAATGTTATGCTTTCAGCTCTGTGATTGGTGGTCCAGCTATAATTTTACAGAGGTCTGAGCAATAGTAATTCAATAAGAGAGTATTTCAAAATAAAAGTAAACTTGACCAATCACATTGTCCTTCTAAATGGGTGGGCTTTGTCATCGCTAACTTCATGACAAGTTCTGCCACATGCAGGGGGACATGAATCACAAGCTAGTGGGGGGGAAAACCGCCGATAAACTAGCTAGCTAGTTAGCCTGGTGGTTCATGATGGAGGCCACAAGTAATGTTACCGCTAGTGAGGAGGACATTGTTGCGAATTTATTATTATACATTTTCAAGATTAACTTTTAATGAAAATTTGGAGTTAATAAGCACAGGAAGATCTACACCAGAGCTTAATTTGGTAAGCTATTTAAAATCAAATAGGCTGCCATGCAAACTGATTTTATTCTGGCCACCTCTGCCACTGTTTTGTATGTATACATATGGATGCATATTTTTGTATATTTTTTTTACTTATCTTTAGCTTTTAGTCTGCATCTGTATATATCTTATACTATGTTTGCTATGTTTGTCTATGTCTGTCTTGCACTGTTCGGTGAAGCCACAGCCCTCATTTCACTTTTAACATGTGCCTGCGCATTGTTTTTAATTACAATACATTGAATTGAATTTAATTGAAATTAAGGTTTATTTGAGAAAACCGTCATTATGCAGAATTACCAGTCAATCTGTAAATTTACCCACCTAGGGGTCATTATGCACATTTACCGTAAAGTCTATATTTAATAGGCCACTGTGCTAATCTAATAATATTATTTATTAACAATATTGCTTATTTGTGGCGGTAGGTTCCCAAAACGCCTCGCTCACTGTTAACTGTCCATGGTTCTGAAGTGTCTGTCGTTAATGGGTTGCTTGGCTGTGTGTGCGCTGTCATGATGTGCAGGCTTATGTGACATTTGTTGGCTTTGTGTGGTAGGAGGGGGTGGCTGTCATGCGTTATGCATATAGTTTTGCACTCCGACCCGTTGTCACCATATTCCGCTGAAGTGCACACACAGCTTATGTGATGATGCGATTAGGATTTGCATTTCATTTAGAAATCAGCTGTCTTTTTGTTTTGGTGATAACTCTCACTCTCTCCGTGCTGTTTGCTCATTGCATTGCCTGGGCTGGACTACCGTCTTCATTTCTGTTTCAGAGCTGGAATTGTCATAGGTAACTTTTGCAGTACTATATGAGAGGACACAGTAAGCTAGGCTAGTAGCTTGCTTTGTTTTCCTGATGAGGGAAGGGTGGTTAGAGGACCAAGGTTTAAGAGTCACGTTTTGGGACTGATAGATACACACTATCCACAATACAATACAATGACCAACATTATCTCTCTCTCACACTCTCTCTCTCTGAGCACATATGGATACATACTCCCTCTTACCACCATGTTCTTAATTTTGAGACTGCTTGCATTGAGTTTCTTTCCCTTCCTTATTAATGCACTGTGGTGTAATTGCACCAACCGAGTCATCATCATTACAGACTTTATATAGAACTCTGAAGGACACGCTGAAGGGCGACCTTTTTTACAAGTGACCAAAGAGACAGGGCAGAATACATTAACGATCATCCATTTAAAGATTTCATCAATCGAAACACTTAAAGCTGGGTCAAATTCACAGAGACTCTTAAACCGACCCGTAGTCACTAATTCTTCAAGTGTCAGGGCATCCTGCCATTTGCTGCTGGTGTAGAGAGCACAGACTCAAAATGCAGTCTCTGCCAGGTAAGTGTTTACTTGGGGAACATGAAGAATCAAGCCGATCATGGTGCTGTGTCACAGAAGTTTTAGCTTTCTTGTTGTTGATTTTGTTTTCCCCCCCTTTTTCTCCCTAATTGTACTTGGAAAATTTACCCTATTTTCTCCACCCCGTCCGCTGCTCCGGGGAGGGCTGCAGACTACCACATGCCTCCTCCAATACATGTGGAGTCGCCAGCTGCTTCTTTTCACCTGACAGTGAGGAGTTACACCAGGGGGACATAGCATGTGGGAGGATCACTCTATTGCCCCCAGTTCCCCCTACCCCCCAAACAGGCGTTCCAACCGACCAGAGGAGGTGCTAGTGCAGTGACCAGCACACATACCCACATCCGGCCTCCGAGCCGCAGACATGGCCAATTATGTCTGTAGGCCCGACCAAGCCGGAGGTAACACGGAGATTCGAACAGGCGAGCCCTGTGTTGGTAAGCAACAAAATAGACCGTTACACTACCCGGATGCCAAGTTCCAGTTTTCTAGTCAATAGGCGATGTGAAATAAAAAAATATAATTCACCGAGGTTTGTTGTTGGTAAATTCAAAACAGTAACGCGATACAGTGGCATTAAGGCTGGTTCGGGCGATATTTGGATGTAAGATACAGTGGTGAATACCATGGACATCTGCACTAAATTACCTAACAGCTGAGTGGTAGACAGCATCTTGGTGCAAAAGGGTGCAGACTGACGAAATGTCAATAGATTACATTACCGTACTCCAAACAGAGAGAAAAGTAAGCCTCATTTCCATAAAGCAAACCCAGCTTTGTGCTCATGTTTTTTGGAAGAGGTGTCAGTGTGGATACAAATTATGGATGTTCATATTCTTCACTTTTGCCTGAATAAGCTGACTGAGGCATGCTTTCTTTTTCAGTATCTTGACCTTTGAATATATGTATATTTTTTGACATTACATCAAAATGTACTTCCATCTTATCAGTTCATTTCAAATAGTCAGGTCAACAGACCTTATCATGTGCACCCTTGATAAGCTGGTACACCCGTGTGGCTCAGGACACACTGCCTCCATGGGATTTCAACACAATCTTACAGATGCACATATGAGACCATAAGCTACATACAGATGTAATCCTTTGACTATCTACATGAGTACAACGGTCTCCGAGTATCGTTTCTGGTTTCATCTCGCTCACCCAGTTCACCTGACTCTGTGTTGGCATCCAAACTATTTTTCTTCTGTCTTTATTTTGGGAACAAGAGCGCTTCGAGAAGCCACCTTTAGTCTCTTTAACTCTCCTACACCGTTAATAGTTGGCACTTTTATGCAGAGAATGTTTAGAGATTGTGATCATTTACCAAAGTTTGCAACACTGAGTGACAAGATCAGGTACCCCCTTTTGTTTCTGTTCAAAATGGATTTAAATTATGGAGCTAACATCCTCTTTGACACTGTCTCGACAGTGACTTATCTCTTGTTCAGTAAACTGTTAGGTGACAGTGGTGACCTGTCTTAACTCCCGGCTCGAATACTGTTATGTAAAGTCCGTCAAAAGCACAATCATGTGGCGGCGAGTCCTCAGCAGTGTTCTAGATCCTTCTTCACTGTTCTCTGTGCAGTCCAAACTTCCTTTTATGTACACACATGCACCAACAGAAAAGGACACACACACACACACGGACAGAGACGAGCATGGAGACATTCTCACATGCGTACGAGACCCATGGAGGTAGACAAGCAGGCATACATGTACACCCACACACACACACAAATACATTCATAAACACAATCATGGAAACAAGCATGAATGCAGAAAATGTTCCCATGCCCTCACTGTACATGGAATAGTTTACACACACACACATGCACATACACACACTCACACATGCACACACATACACTAGCAGACACACACTTGAAGCAGCAGCACCACCATACAAGGTCAAGCTCTTTCCCCCCTTGGCTGGCGCTCAGTGGTGCAGAGGAGAGTACAACGGGGGCTGGGAGCTGTGTGGACTATCCCTGCGCTGAATTTTAACACGTAATTCTTAGGCTTGTGTCCACACCTGTTTGCATGCTGCGCAGGCCATTAGAGGAACAACCCTTCAAGTGTTTCTGTGCCTGCAGGCCCGTGCTGAGAAAAACATCTTGAAGAAGAGTTTTGAAGTTGCCAAAAGTTTATGCCAAAAAAATACAGAAATATCCGGTGCCGAACGGCAACTTAAGAGTTTGTTCATCAATCTACTGCTGTACTTTGACTGGAAATATCAATTTCTGTTCAATTTCCAGCCATTGGGCAGCACAAAGAATGGACTAGTGTTGAGACGGTTGAGATGCAACGCCACTGTGCAACCAGTGCATTTGATATGACCTAACTTACGTGTCAGGGACTTGGGAATGCCATGTGAGAAAGTTACCAAAGGAAACTTTTCCACCAGGAATTAACAAAAAACACAAAATCTGGACCCAACTTTGGAGCCCATGCTAACCAGACTTGGAGAAACACTGTTTCAGGACCTTTGAGGACATCTTAAGGACAACTGACAGACTGGGGCCCATAGAGCTGACAAATGGTGATGAGCAGTGTGGGGTTGAGCGCGATAATCGCCTATAGTTCAGCGCATTCGAGCGACATAAACGTCACAAGGCTAGCTGGGGATATTGAGTTAAGAGTCTCCCCCTTCGAGGGGTGACTCTCGCTTTTCATCCAGGTCACCTTGACGGAAAGTCGGCAATTTATGAATCACACGTCATACTTGGTTATAGTGCTGGGCAATATGCAAAAATATGATCATCATTATCATAAAGAATTTTACATTATATCGATATTCATCACCACATCTTCTTACATGTGCAAAAATACCGTGTTTAGCAATCCGACTGAAGTTCATCACATTGAACTGTTTGGTGATGTGAAAGTATATCAAACCAAAACAAGTTTTCAAATAATATGCCCTTTCAATATTTTAGACATTATTTTGTGAGAAATTTTAGGTAATACATTTTCACTATTTAATTTAAACAAGAAAACGGTGTATCAGGGCAGGGTATTGTTGACAAAATATCGCATTATTTCTGACTGGATACCTCAACATTGATAGTGTGACGATATGTTGGGGATGACAACTGTTGCTTTCATGAAGCTATTTACACGCAAGACCCCCCCCCCTCTTTTTCTCCCCTGTTGTACCCGGCCAATTACCCCACTCTTCTGAGCCACCCCAGTCACTGCTTCACCCCCTCTGCCAATCCTGGGAGGGCTGCAAGCTACCACATGGCTCCTCCGATACATGTGGAGTTGCCAGCCGCTTCTTTTCACCTGACAGTGAGGAGTTTTGCCAGGGGGACGTAGCGCTTGGGAGTATCATGCTATTCCCCCTAGTTCCCCTACCCCCTGAAAAGGCGCCCCGACCGACCAGAGGAGGCGCTAGTGCAGCGACCAGGACACATACCCACATCCGGCTTCCCACCCACAGACACAGCCAATTGTGTCTGTAGGGACGCCCGACCAAGCTGGAGGTAACATGGGGATTTGAACCGACGATCCCCATGTTGGTAGGGAACCGAATAGACCGCCATGCTACCTGGATGCCCCTACAAACAAGACATTTTTGAGAAGGGATGATTAATAATGTGGATATGATGACCAATGTAATTCGTTTTTCATTTCACTCAAGCTATGACCAGAGAACCAACATTTAAGTTGTATCACCACATGAAAGATGATTATAATATTGAATTATTGCCCAGCCCTACCTATTCACCTTGAGTCTGCAAAATATGATCACTTCTTTTTATTTGCAGACTTTATAAATACCATTAGAGATCTTGAAATAGACCTGGCTGTCAGAAATATATATTTTTTTTCATATTTCACGGATAATTACCCAAGTGCTTTCCCAGAAGATCTCTGCAACTCTTGTGGACTGAGGACGCGTAGCTTTAATGCGATGCAAATGTCACTTATGAGTCAGTGGAGGATGGTTTCAGATTTAACGAGAGCAAAAGACAAGTGTTTTTGTGCTCTTTTCACATTTTACTTTTCCAAGTCTCAAGTTAAGTGAGGGGGCTGTGGTTAATTATTGTTAACAAAAGGGAAGCCCTCCCCTCGCTCATCGCCGCGCATGCTCCCCCGTGCTAATAAGGGCCACAAAGAGCCAATTATGAGCTGTTTGATCACCGAAGTGCTAAGTCACACGGTGAAAAACCCACCAGAGTACCCAAGCTATATTGGGACATAGATCAACGTGAATCATTATCTTTGCTTTTGTTGTTTTTTAATCTTTATTAATCCAGGGAAAATTTGCTGGATTACTGTACACAAATGAAAGCGTTTTTGTTTTGTTTTTTCCTCTGCAGCATCCTGCTTCACATTCATGCAATTATATTCTCACCTAAGGGCTGAAAATGTGCAACCAAAATGTTTGACTGTCGGCCCGCGGGAGCTGCCCCCGTATGACAAAAATGTCATACTGGTGAAGGTTATGTGCCTTGCTTGAGGGCATTTTGACAGCAGGTGCTGTTGGATCACCTTCCCCCCGGCCAGACTGTGTCAAGCGTCACAAGTTTGCTCAGCTTATCAATATCAATGCTGCCAGGTTTTTTCTTTTTTCTTAATAGAATAACGCCATATGTCTTAGAGTGAGTTTTTTTTTAAGCTGATGATAGCAGGTAGGTTTAAAAATGCACAGAGCTTCGATGTCATCTCTTTAACGCTTAATTCCCGCATTCACACTGGCCATCAGAATTAACGTTTTAAAGTCAGAGAGGGAAAGACGCAAAAAGAGTTTGTTTTTTTTAAGACTTCTTATGTTCTTAAATGAAACACCTCATTTACAAACAAAACTGTCAGCCTCACCCTCACAGACTGGGAGAGTGAGAGAGCAGGCGAGAGAGAGAGAGAGCAGGCGAGAGAGAGAGACCATGGTTATACCTATACCCCCGGTGGGAATGCCTTCCCTCTTCTTTTTGGCTAATGAGAACAAAAATTGAGGGGAAAAAACTGTTACCCATGAAAACCAGCTACATTCACAGCTCAAATCCAGGAAAATGGTTCTTTGATAAGTACCTACTAACCTGCATGTTCCCTGTCTCATCCATGTGCTGCTGCATTTACATCATCTACTAACTAGCCTTTGATTATTGTGCCCTGCTCACTTCAAACTCTCTGGAAGTGTGTGTGTGTGTGTGTGTGTGTGTGTGTGTGTGTGTGTGTGTGTGTGAGTGAGTGACCAGGGCTGACCCGCTTCATAGGGGCCAATGATCTTTTTGGCAGATGCTAGGGGTGCAAGACGCTCTAGGGGGGCACACAACGTTGATTTCTTCAGTTCTTCCAATTTTATGAACCCCTTTCAAATATGATATAAAATAATTTTCCGAATATATTACTTGTACACAAGCCAAATAATTTTCTTGATTGGATCTTGGGTTTTGCGCTGTCCCCCAGTTCTCACTATTAACGTGCGGTGATTAAGGGGGGGATCACCACCCTAAACTACCTGTCCTGACTGAGTGACAGATGTCGATGACGGTGACATGTCAAAGAGGAGAAAAAGAAAAGAGGAATAAAAATCCAAAGGAGTTGAATCAAGCGCGACTGGACTTGGTATATATCCGTGAAGACGTTTCGTCTCTCATCCAAGAGGCTTCCTCAGTTCGTGCCTTTTTGACTAGACCAAGCTAGTCTGACTGGCTGGTGATAAGACTCAGAATTTATCCTCTCTGGAGTCGTTGTCAGAGCTATTGATGTCCATGGCTCTTTGTGTTCCGATGTTTACCAGTGCCCGTCGCTAACAGAGCCATAGATATGAGTGGCTCTTTTGTGTACCGATGTATCGGTACACAAAATAACACTGAATAAGATGATAGTTGCAAGGCTACACCTATAGACCTGGCTGAGTGGCCAACAGTCCAATCCAATAATTCAAGAACAGGGTATGTTAGAAGGAAGCCATATCAAACTAGAGAAGTGCACTCAGTAGAGTGCAGAGCTCCACCAGGCGTACGCTTCTCCCCTTCTCCGGAGTTCGAACTTGGCGACAAACCGTTTTTCGCCTACTAGAAGAGAAATAAATGCATACATGGACAGAAAAAAACAGTGATTTTCCTGCCATTATAATACTTTCTTGCAGCGCCCAAGTGGATTGAACAGGTGATATAGAAAGAAAAAGTTTTTAATATGCAGCGCTCAAGCTAAAAAAGTGTACCTGATAACGTTTTGCCTGTCAGTCTGTGGATGCCCAGCCTCCTTGGTGGACCCTCGCACGAAAGCAACAAAGTCTGACATGGAATGACAGAGATCAGGCTATCATAATTTCAAAGCCCGTATTAAAAGACTTCAAATGTGTTTAACTGTGATATAAATTGAATCAAGGTGAAAGGCTGCTCTGCTGGTTGACTTTCATTCATAAAACAACAGTAAGAAAACATAGCTCAGGCATGGGAAATATTTTATTGTAGCTACTGAGATGATTTTCTAGCTGTGACTGTGATTAATCCTACTCTTGAAATTTTATTTTTATAGTAGGGTTTTAACATTGGAGTCTATGGGGATTCTGCATGGCAGAGAGGTAAATAAGACAAATTATTTTTGGTTCTTCCAGTGTTCATCCAGTTTTCCTGTGCTGAGATCACCAGTGAATGATTTGCTGAATTGCAAAAAATGATGTACTTCTCATTTACTTTCAAGAATCATACCCGAATACATAATGTGTTGGCTTTGACACTATCGCCACCCGATCTGACTCAGCTGTAGATGTGAGTCGTGCATGCGCTCGTTTGACTCAGAGCAGGTAGCGACGGAAAGCAGCGTTGGTCGAGCGAGCTAGAGATTGAATAAACAGAGCGAGCAGCAATAGCAAGAGCAAATGTTTTACGAAGGTTTTTAATCACCACAACCACAAAAGATTCTTCATAATACATCAACTATAACGGCACAATTTTTTTTAGGCTGATAGGCCCAGTAGTTTGTGAGATTAGCTGCAGACAGACACACTCTAAATATTTTTCCAATATTTTGGATCGCACACCTGATTTGAGTCACAAAGAACAGCTATCCATTATTCTCAGGATAGCTTCACTAGAAGATCCACCACAATTAAAGAAGCACTTAATGGGTTTCCTTGAGGCAAAGGAGTCAACAGGGGAAAGCCTTTCATCCCTTATTCTAACAAGGCTTGAGGGGCTTAACATCCCCTTTGAGGACCATAGAGTACAGTCCTACAAAATGGGGCCAACATGAGGGGAGAGAACAAAGGTGATCAAGTCAGGCTGCTCCAACAAACTCCTTAAGCTCTTTTTGTTCCTTGCAGTGGCCATACTTTAAATCTGGCAGTAGCTGGTGCTGCAAAGACTTCTCATCATGCGTTCTACTACTTTGGCTATCTGATGAGAATTTTCTCTCTGTTCTCAGCATCCACTCACAGCTGGCCCATACTTCTCAAACATGTCAAAACCACCTTGAAGTCATGGTCAGAAATGCAATGGGGGAGTAGGTTGAAAAGTGTTGGGGTAGTAAGGTACCAAGCTGCTCAAGTTAGGGACGCCCTAATTTAGGTGAGAAATTCTCCATCAGATCCTGTTATTAAAGTTGAGACGAAGTCTTTGGCAGAAGAGGTTGGTTCATACAGACTTACTATTTGTCCAGTTGTCTGGTATGACATCCTCAGCAAAATTCAACATCAGCAAACTGATGCAATCAACTACAATGCAATTGGATGTCGCTGTGGGCCTCCTGAGGAAGACAAGAGATTCTCCCACCAACTACAGCCAGAGAGGATTCACTGATGCACAAATAACAGCAAAGGAGATCTTAGAACCACAAAATGGCACTTCAGCTACACAGCTCCAGATGAATCTATTAATGATGCATTAAAGCAACTGGAGATACCATTATATGGTAGTGGATTCTGCCATATGTTCAAAGTCTGAGACCCTGGAAGCAGTCCAAGACAAGTTTGGAGTGCTGCTGAACTTCACCAACATGCCCAAAGAGGACTTGCTAAAACAGTGCAAAACCTTGAGTGACACACTGACTTCAGAAGGACAGTCAGACCTTGATAGCAGTGAACTGGCTTCAGAATTAGAATAGTTTCCCAACTTGCCATCAAGTAACATGACTGCAATGCAACTTCTGACTTTCCTATATAAAAAGAAGCTGGCAGAAATCTATCCTAACATGTTTCTGCCACTCTTCCCAGAACAGTGGCTCCTGTAAGTTTAAACTGATTAAAAGCATATCTGAGGGCTACCATGGCGCAAGAGTGTCTAACTGGAATTTCTATAATAAGCATAAAACACCTTGTTTCAGCACAACTATCATATGGTGACATAATCGATGATTTTGCAGCAAGAAAAGCTAGAAGGGTCCAGTTGTAGAGCATGTCTGTAGGGGTCGACTGATATTGTCAATACCGATACCGACTATTAGTAATCAATGATACCGATAACCGATATTTGGAACCGATATACATTTGCAGAAAAATGAAAATCCTGGTGTCAAAATTTAGAATAAAATGAACTCCAACACAAATCTTTGTTGAAATGCCTTTAAGTGTATGTTTAATTAAAAGATACATTTTCAACATGATCTTAAAACAAAAAGCGCAGGGAACTCCCAGCAACAATTCCTATTAAGTTGAGAGAACATTTTAATAAACAAGATAAATAAATAAATAAATAAATACATACATAAATAGATCATAAGATTGTCAAGTTTTTGCTACTTCAGCGTAAAGGATTGTGATGTTTATTGCAACTTTGGCAATATCGGCTTCCTTACCTTCGAAACAGCTCTGTTCAGCGAGCGGAGCTGCTCCAGTCTGCAAATGGGTTCCTCTGTGGCACGGTAGCCTTTAGTGTTGATAGGCTATTACTCGAGACATGCAATCAATCAGATAGTGCTGTGGACGGGGCATTACAGCCAGAGAGAGGCGGCTGCATCAAAGCCAAAGTAGCGCATTTTTATATTAATTTATTCTATATTGGCAATCGGATAAAAATATAATGATTCCGATAATCGTAAAAATGCTGAATTTTTACGATCTGATAATCCGTCGGGCCGATCGGTTGACCCCTATTTCACAGTTTCAGTGTCTTACCTTTTTTATGTATTCTTATTTCTTGACTCATATATTTTCTATATATTTAATCACAACAACCTAATGTACAGTGATGTAAATAGTTGATATATTCATCTACCCTTTTGTTGTGTTCTATTGATTCATTTTTCTAATTTCTAATTGTCTAATTATTTATGTACCGATTGCATATTCTGTTCCCACAACAGATTGTACTGAAAGGCACCCCCCCCCACCCCACCCCCCCGTGACCCTGAGAGCAGGATAGGCGGTTTGGATAATGGTGGATGGAATTAAAAGCAGAAATTCTGGTCACAAGGGGGCGCCAGATACAATCTTGCCTAGGGGCGCCATGTTAGCTAGGACCAGCTGTGTGTGGCTCCCTGCTATCAGTGCTGTTTTAAATTTAGCCCTGATCCACACTCTCATGACCAGATCTCACACAGGCTGCTGGTGACTGTTGGAGCCACTGACAAATCCAGATGGGCCCTCCACTGGTGCTTCCCACACACACACACACACACACACACACACACAGTGTATATTACAAGGATAACTTCATTTTCTTTTACAACCTGGGTCTTATCGTCATAGTTTTTGTCATCGTGCATATCGTCATTTTATGTTTTTATCTATTGGCTTCATTTTGCAAATTCTGGACACAGGACAACGAAACACCAAGGGTGGTCTGACAGTAGGGGCAGGCTAAGCTAACTGCTAGCCCACGCAGGCCGGCAGTTCCGACAGTCATCCTGGCATTCATTCTCTCGGACAGTGATTTTTTTTTTTTTTGGTAGCTTGATAAATGTGTTCTTGTAGTTTCTTGATATGTGTTTTTGTCTTTGTATTGCACTGCTGTGGGCTGGGGAAAATGACATTTCGTTGAAATGACAGTGTTTCTGATTCCCGCTAGACAATGCAGTGCCATAGGGCAACTGCGCATGGGCCTTAAACATGTCCTTTCAACAACAATGTCAAAACTTTTTCCTCAGACTGTACATGATCTCCCATTACCTATGGCTTCTCTGTTGTGCTGGCTGAGCATTTACCACTATCTACAGTAAATATAGCATTGCTATCACTGCAAGTTGAACCAAGACATAGCTAGGCAATCTGATAATGGACCATTGTTGATAAAATTGGCAGTGGCGCCCCCAGAAATGTTTCATAGGGGTGGCCAAATGGGGCCACTGAAAATCTTGGGGTGGCACACCAAAACCAAAAGCCATGACTGAATTTCAGGAATTCTATTATGCTTTTGTAGTATACTGTATAGGCTAGTTGAAAACTGTCAGTATGAGAGTTAAGGAATCACATACTGAAATAATTTGGTTTCTTATTTTTTTTACAGTTAATATTAGTAAATATCTGATGTGCATAGACTAATACCGGTACAGTTAACATTTTGAGTTCCACAACAATTCTGTTTTAATGTGTTATGTATCTGTATATATTGTAACATGTTAGACAATTCATTGTTATATTGTATATGTCCAAAAACGAAAATATGAGATAGACGCATATTATGCATAACCAGAAGCATATGCGACTAGCGGCCGGAGGGGCCAGCGGGGGGGGGGGGGGGGCAGGGATAGTATCAGGGTAGCCGTGGCCACCCCTTGGGGGCGCCACTGAATTGGACATTTCAGGCGACAACTTTCAACTTGTGCATAGCATACCTCACAAGGGAGCGGGTGAAGTGGAAGAAAACAAGTAGAGAAATTGAAAAGTGAAGTTGAGAGAGAATAACGTGACGCTTCCACTAATGGCAATGCTGGAATGAAACATCGCCCGCCACTCTAACTTGAGCTTAATTCTCATACCTCATTTAGACATGTCAGGACCATGTGTGAACGCGAGCCATCGTCGATAATCCGTAAAAGTTGCAATGGCAATTTGCAGATTCACCACCTGGTAAATTGTCAGAATGCCGTATTAAAAATGAGAAACCAGGTCGTCCAGGTGGCGTGGCGGTCTATTCCGTTGCCTACCAACATGGGGATCGAAGATTGAATCGCTGTGTTACTTCGGGCTTGGTCGGGCGTCCCTACAGACACAACTGGCCGTATCTACGGGTGGGAAGCCGGATGTGTGTATGTGTTCTGGTCGCTCCACTAGCGCCTCCTCTGGTCGGTCGGGGCGCCTGTTCGAGGGGGGAGCGGGTACTGGGGGAAATAGCATGATCCTCCCACACGCTACGTCCCCTTGGCGAAACTCCTCACTGTCAGGTGAAAAGAAGCGGCTGGTGACTCCAGATGTATCGGAGATCATGTGGTAGGCTGCAGCCCTCCCCGGATCGGCAGAGGGGGTGGAGCAACAACCGGGACGGCTCGGAAGAGTGGGGTGATTGGCCAGATACAATTGGGGAGAAAAAGTGGGGAAAAATTACCCCCCCCCAAAAAAAGAGAACAGATAAGTAAAGGAATGTATGCACGACTTGCACACTGCAGATGCACTGAGGGATTGTGAAAATAAGAGCATTCAAAAAAGTCTGGAAAATGGGCGACCTAGAAAAAAGAGAGCTTTGTACAAAGGATGACATGAAGAGTCTGCTGTGTGCTGCATATGGAAAACCAAGGAAGCCAAATTAATAAATGAATAAAAAAAAAGGAATAAATAGAAGAATCATGTTGTTGAACAGCCATAGTTTAAGATTTAAAGACATCCCACACAAGCAGGGAATGAGAACGAAGATGTCATGTCATGTGTGAATAAACACTATTTATAAATCATACATATATAGAAACCGTATGTGTGGACAGGGAAAATCACTGATGGTACTGGAAAAATCATTTCGAAAATGTTACAGAACGTGTGTTTGATAGCGGCTTACATCTTCTTGAAGACTAGAGTACACATATCAACAAATAAACAGATACTACAGATACTACCCCCCCCCCCACACACACACACACATGGAAGTCTCACAGGTTGATGATGCATGTGAATGAGGATTAGTTTAGAATCAATCAACTCCAATGAGCTGTGAAGTGCTGGAAATGGAACGTATTCTCTCTCTCTCTCTCTCACACACACATATGTGCGGGCACATGTACACAAACACACAAAGAGGCAGAGAGAGGAGAGGGAAAGTCACATCACAAATAGCAAAAAGAATAAAACTAATAGTAATAGCTATTATTATTATTATTGCTGTTGTTATTATCATTAACAAAGCTGCAATTACAATATAGTGGAAAAAAAGGGGAGTCAATTGAATGGCCCCAGGCTTCAGTGTGTGTGTGTGTGTGTGACATTTCTTCCCAACAAGCGCTAGTCTTCATAAAGGTTTGCAGGTGAACAAGGGCCCTCATAAACCAGTGTTGATCAAATTAGCCTTCATCATGACTCCAACCGAGTTTAGCAGGTCTGCAGTTTCACTCTGTCATATTCGCAGCATACTGACGTGGTTAATAGACCCAGAGGTTAAACAAGCACGTGACAGCAACCTCGCCAGTTTCACATCTGGGTGGGTGAAGTGAATGATTAACATCTCCCCTCCCTCTAAACATATTATCAGTGTGCACCAGGAACCGGACTGCTGTGGACTGTGGTTATATAGTTCCTGAATGTATTTCTGTGTGTGTGTGTGTGTGTGTGTGTATATGTGTTTGTGTTTGTATGTGTGAAGTGTATGAAGGAAGGCGTGCTAAAGAAGCACATGCAAGTAAAAATACTACCGGTTGTCTGGGGCGCTGACAAAAGTTTGGCCACTCTTTGCCACAGCCCTCTTGTGTTTTTGTCCAGTGCCAAGGACACGCTGCCATTACATGACAGGTTATTAAATAAGAATATAATGAGAATGCTATGGCTCTGACCGTTGACATCATGCTATTATACTGCTATACTCACTGTAAGTCTTTCTCGGTAATTGCCTAAAATGTAAATGCTGGAACAGACACCATCTGTCTCTGTCTCTCTCTTGCAAACCAGTGTCTATCTAGTGCCATTCAGGTGCTGTACGAGATCAGATATGTGCATTATTGAACCAGCATATATTAAATTGGAGAGCTAGCCTCCGGGAAGAGCTACGGCAGAGAGAAAGGGAGAAAGCGAGAGAGCGGGCAAGAGCCAGAGAGAGAGAGAGAGCACGAGACACACACACCCAGAATATATTCAGGAAAGTGCACATCCATGACTACCAATGTTGCCGGGTCCTTGCACAAACTTCCAAACACACACACACAGATGTTGATGCAATGAACTCCTCTGTGGTTCTGTTGTTCAGTTTCCACCCATTGTTTCTCCCCTTGCTCTGAAATCACAGAAAGTGCACCATTGTTTGATGGAAATCCGCCATTAACCTTTAGGGTAAGCCTGAGAGGCTTGTAAAAGATTAGAGGTGGATAATATCAGCGTGGTCCAAATTCATTCAGATTTCCACAGGTTTCCTCAACAACGATGGTTTGGAGTTTTGCTCAATCTCCAAATGAAGGAAGTGTTGACTTAAAAAGAAAATCCTTGGATTTAATCTTAGCTATCCAAAGACACTCAATAAATGGGCAAAGTTGTTTAATTTTAGCCCACTTTTCAGGGCCCAAAGGATGGACTCAAAGCATGGAGAAATGTCAAGTGGAATTTGGATTTGTTACAAAATGTGTGACTTTTATTAGGAATTTAAAGTAATTTGTCCTATCGGTCGCTCTCCCTCACAGAAACCTTTTTGTGATTTTGAGTCTTTGTGTTTATGACGTCAGTTAAGGCGGGTGGGTTTGTTGTATGGGGTAGGGTTAGGGGACGTCTGGACCACCATGTTGCGGTTGTGGAGAGGCTTGCATGTACCAATGATCTCAAGAGCTATGCCGTCCGGAGCTTGGCTCCTGGTAGGGTCACCCGAGGCGGAGAGGTCAAGGGGGAGGTTCCAGATGAAGCATGATCTCAAGACGTCAATGGCAGAACTGGTGGAAGATTTCTCCAGGTCACACTGAAAGTGAAGGTGGATGAAGGCTGCAACTGAGGGTGGTCCCCAATCGTCTTGGTTCTCCATGCCATTGGACTCTGGCCACCCCCTGCCAAAGACCGTGTGGTGGCTGCAGGTGCATCAGCCACTCCACGTAAAAAGCTGTCACGCACAGGCGTCCTCCCATTATGTGGCTCCAGGACCAGCCTCTACGCCCACCTGAAGACCCAGAAGGACCCAGAGGGAGGGCACTCATACTCGACCCTGAGTGACCGCCGATGATGATGATGAGGGTTAGGGAAACTCTGAAGCGATCAGCATCACAGAGCATGACAATGTCAAAAAAAACTAAGAAACATGGCCATTTTGTGGTTTTGCTTTTTCTGTCGTAGTTGATTACAAAAATTGTTCACACTAAAAATCGGCAAAAAAAAGAAAATCTCAATTAGAAACCCCCCCCCCAAAAAAAGAAAGAAAACCAAAAACTGTCAAAAACAAAACAAAACATAATTTGGAAATAAACAGAACCAATTTCATAAGGCCCTACATCTTGTTTTTTTTTGTTTTTTTTTCCTGAACCTAACCAGGGCTTAACCCAAACCTTAACTGATCTATGCAGGCTTGGCATGATTACAGCAGTTGAAGAAGGGGACATCCCCCAGATCACAGCATAGAGAAAATCAGTGCCCAGGAAGTTAGCTACTTTTCTTTGCACTGACAAAGAAAACATTAGCATTGTAAATAGTTATCCTTTGAGCGGCGTGCTAAATGCTGTCACTGCTAACCAAGCTCCAAATAGCTCATGATAAGCCTCTGTCCACTGTGAAATGAAATTGGAGGTTTCTACTGACGACATGGAATCTTGAGCGTCTTCCGAGTTTCCTTCCTGTCTACAGCTCCGTTACACGGCGCTCACCTCTAGCCAACCTCTTGGACACCCGGCAACCTAATCTGTCTCCATGTCTCCCTCCCTCCACCCAGGAAGAGGCTAATTCTGGAACTTTGTATGGGCAGTGTTAGGAGGCTGATGACCACACATTACAAATACACACATGAAGCTGAATTGTGCTTAATTCTACAGGCTATGCTTGATAATTGTACAGACATGTGTGCCCTTATCTATCTATCGATCGATCGATCTGTCTGTCTGTCTCTCTATTCTACACATATTCTAAAAAGGTCCCGATAACATCATTGAAAGGCTTGAGAATTCAAATGTTAAAGTGTATCTGAGAATCAGTGTCTGGGTGTGAAGTAAATTATCACCAGTATTTACTGGCAAATGCTCAACAGTGCTAACGCCAACTACCGCAAAACACGTGCGCACACACACACACACACACACCATCACCAGCCACACGCTGCTACTTAGTTGTCGCTGTTAGATTAGCAGTTCACGGTAAGTCTGTGTGTCACTGCCTGATAGTTACAGTCAGAGAGAATCAAGAGCAAGTGAAGGGCTGCACAGCCAAACTGTGTGTGTACAGAAAGACAGAGAGGAGAATGGGGGGGGGGGGCAGAAGAGGAAAGATAATGACAAACGGAAGGAGGAAGTGTTGAGAAATGGCACAGGATTGACAAAACCCAAAGAGCAAAAGTTGATACCTAAATATAGTTCTGGGCAGATGTGATGTACTTTTAATAGTGGTACTAAATGGGAGTTTCTATGGAGCCGGTGCTTTACATGTATGTAGAGAAGACTTGGCTGAGAGAAGATGATTTGCAACACAGGTCATAATTCAACATGGCCATCCCTGGAATTACCACTAAGGACGATAAATCTTTGTTCAACCTAGCATCAGACACAGATTAAATTACCCTTTTATTTACACAAAAAAGTACCCCCGGGTCATTTCTGATTTCCATGCAATCTTTTCTGATGACATACAGACACCATCCATTAATGAAATCTGTCCTGTAGGAAACACTGTTGTGATAGACCAGAAAATATAAGACGCTCAGGTATAATTATTGTTAACTGTTTTGTGTTCTGCGAGTCTCCAGCGCTTTACAATGCTTCGCTGATGACACTGAACAGATGTATGAATGAATCTAGGAACTGAATCCAACACCGGGGTAGGATAGGGGTGAGGGTGGGGACAGCCAGACAAAAGACAAGTGAGAGTGACGGAGAGATGGAAGATGACGACTGAGGATGAAGAAGAGACTCAGCCTTAGGCTAAAAGGAGCCGAGCGCTACCGGCTTCACATCAGGTAGTAGTCTTGTATGGTAATGGGATCGGACTGAAAAGCCGATTCAGTGCTCAGAAATAAGAGCAGTGGCAGCTAAGGCAGTGCTTTGGTCCGCCAACTTGGTTCATTCCAGGCTACAATTCAGCATGAGAATAGACTGTGTGGGAGAAAGGAAAAAAAAAAAAGGAGGGCTAAATGGAAAATTTAGGAGCTTGAGTATGTGCACACTGTGGTGTTCAGAGTCTAAGAGGATTTCGCCCACTTCACTTTCAGCTGAATCAACTGTGGAAGTGGGTTCCTCTTAAAATAGATCAGTGTCTAAACACCTAGACAGACAGACAGACAGATAGATAGATAGACAGATTGGGGATTGAGAGAAATTTCTATCTTTCATTTGACTGTCTCTCCCAAAATAAAATAAAATCGCTTCTTTGATAACCATTTGGAAACCAGTTTCCAATTAGTCCCCTAAACAGGTTTCTGTTAATTGATTTGCAGTTGAACCGAGCCTAACCCCTCGTTTTCTGGATCTTCCTCCACCAGACTCGGGTATCTGGCTTGTGGCAGACCTAGTGCAGAGTACTGAGACTTGGCATCTCGCTTTACCCTGAACTACAATACAGGACTCTGTACTGACTTAGGTATCCGCATCCCAATGTAAGAAGTCGCTGAAGAAACTTTCTAGTCAGAGGTTACCCTGTATCTACCAGAGAGTAAGATCCGATTCTGGCTTAGGTCTTAGTACATTTATGAACATGACAAGTGTTTAGCTGCAGTAGTTTTTAATGGATTGGCTGAACGATTGACAGACTTATCAATCGTGTAATAGACCAAGTAGTCTGTTATGCTCAATAATCCAGGCATAGAAATCCCAGAAAAGTTCATTTTTTTTGGGAATATAAGAAGTATTTTTGGTTCAAAGAGATATTTATAAGATCCTCTTGCTTAGGTGTGTGCTGCCATTTCATTCTCTGGCATTGCCGATCAGTATTCTGTTACCCTGAGAGTTGCACAGCAAATGGCCTTTTGTCCGCCCTCAGGACTGAATCCATCATTGGGCAATCAGCATATCTCAATAGCTTCATTAGCAATTAGCGTTAGCTGCGGCAGCTGACCCTAGTTAACCACAAGTCAAACAGCAGATTATATTGGCTTCCTGTCCAGAACTCCACACTGAAACGTAGCCTTATAGTTCCCACTTCAAACCCCCCCCCCTTGATCATCCCTCCCCTTCTCAGCTCCCTCTTTCAATCCTTTCCTTTCGGTTCTCCCCTTTCTTTTGCCTTCCATTCCTCCCTCTCTCCTTATTTGACTTGCTCTTTTGACCTCCTCGGACTAGATGCAAGCATGTTGAACCTATATACAGTTGAGTTATTAAATTATGGCGTGTGTGGTTTATATAGAACGGCATGGCACATGAGCTTTGTGCATAAAGCCTCCCCTATCACACCGACTGACTAAAAGTCATTAGTAAAACATTAAGTAGAGTACACATCACCCTTCTAATTTCCCACCGCCATTTCTTCTCCTACTCCCTGTCACATGCTGTGGGTGCTCTGAGGCATGACAATCATTATTTTAAGCTAATTATATATTTTCTACTATGCTCTATCCATCAGTCCAAGCATTCATTCATCCATCCATCCAGTCTTACTTACCCTTTCTTTATCTATCAATATATTTACCCATCCTTCTATCCAGTCATCCATCCATCCATCCAACTCGTAATCTATCTCTCAGCCAGGCAGGCTGTAGCTGTATGCAATGTTCATAAATCCCTTAACAGGATTGGAGAAAATCACAGTGAACCTTGTAGCTGGGTTCAGGTCAAAGGTTGGCAGGGTTTAATGAGTGCCTGGAGGGATCTCATGAAGCTGGTGTAGCCTTGAAGCGTCAGACCCAGTTAAAGGATGAAAGAAAAGGACATAAGTTAACATGTGTGTGTGTGTGGGGCGGGGGGGTAGCTCAAAAGAAGGTCAACTGGTACATTAGGTTCTAACTGAATATTTGCCAAATAGAAATATGTAGTTGAACGAGCTAGTGAAAGAGAGAAAGGGATGGTGTTTGTGAGTGATTGTGTGTGTGTGTGTGAGAGAGAGTGAGTGTGTATGTGTGTGTATACACATGTGTATACGCACATATGTGTGCGTGTCTATGCATGGGGACGGGGGTGGCTTCCATTTTCAGGACTCCACTCATTTTGTATTTCCAAATCCATCCGTCAGCTGGTCTGACCTTAATACTACCGCCACAGGTCAGCCAATCAGATTACTTCACTCATTTAAATCTCTCAACTTCACCAATGGACTGTCTTGACCCTGATCCCTTCTATATGAGCCAACCAGGAACATTTTATTAGCGTGGTGCCTGTTATAAGGCCAAACATGGATGCCTGGACAAGCAAAGGCCTCGGTATCCTGCAGGCCTCACTTGTCCAGTTAGCAGCCCTAAACAGATGCTTGTGGGATGCACTGAGTGCTTCTCCTGCTGCTGCAAAAGACTTACCCTCTGTTTTGATGAATGCTGAAATGTTTTCGAATATTTTCCGGCATCTAGGTGGCGTGGCAGTCTATTCTGTTGCCTACCAACATGAGGCTCTCCGGTTCGAATCCCCGTGTTACCTCCGGCTTGGTCAGGCGTCCCTACAGAAACAACTGGCCGTGTCTGCGGGTGGGAAAGCCGGATGTGGGTATGTGTCCTGGTCGCTACACTAGCACCTCCTCTGGTTGATCAGGGCGCCTGTTTGTGGAGGGGAGGGGGAACTGAGGGTAATAGCATGATCCTCCCATGCGCTACGTCCCCCAGGCGAAACTCCTCACTGTCAGGTGGAAAGAAGCGGCTGGCAACTCCACGTGTATCGGAGGAGGCATGTGGTAGTATGCAGCCCTCCCCGGTGGAGCAGCAACCGGGACGACTCGGAAGAGTGAGGTAATTGGGCCAAGCGCAACTGGGGAGGAAAAAAAAAAGGAAGGGGGGATCCAAAAAAAAACAAAAAACGCTGCATCCTTTCATTGACTACATCAACTCAGTCTCATTGGTGGGTTTTCTTTTTAGCATCTTTGCTTTCTTAGTTGTAAAATGCCTGTCCAGCCATAAGTACAGGCGCAGTTCGGTATCAGAAAAAAAGTATTACAATGTTATCCATATCATTACATTTGTATTCAGCATCTGTGGTAGAAGTGAAACAATACAAGCACATACTTCCACAGGACAGAGTTAAAATAGGTGCTGTAGATGTCAGTGTTGTAAAAATGTTGTGTTATGCCCAGCCCGGGTGAGCTATGCGCGGCCCCGCTGTGGTGGGAAATAGGGTGCGTTGGATTCCCGTCGTTTATCTTATCAGCTGCTCTGACCCTGAATCTGTACCGCACCACGCGGCGCGCAGCGTACTGTCCGTCCTACCGCATGATAGAGCACGGCGCCTGCAGAATAAAAAGGGCACCACTGCAGCACAGCACACACATTCTGCTTATTACACGAAAGGCTAGCTGAGGTTACACAAAGTCGGGGGGGGGGGGGTTAGCAAGCGTCGACCGGCCTGTGTAATACAATCCTGCACGCCGTTGATGCAATCGCACTGTCACCCCCGCCACCAGTGGATCTTAATCAATTATCAAAAGGCAATTAGATATTTTTTTTGTTTCTCTTTTTTTTTTTCTTCCTCCTGACGACCGACTTCCAATCAGCATGACAGGCCCGACTTTTAATACGTGCTGAGCCTGAGAAACTTGGCTCCCGGTCAGTTCGGATTGCTCGGTTATTTCTTCCTCCGCAATAGCGCCGCTCCCAGACAGCCGCTGCGTGACAACACCAGGCTCTTTATCCTTGAAATAACGGAGCGAGGATCTGAGGGAAGGAGAAAAGGGACTGGAGAGGGAGTTTTGGATCGAGGGAAATGTGGAGCAGAGCGATAAAGAGACGGATGAGCGACAGACAACTGAGAGAGAGATGGGGGTGGGTGGGTGTTAGACCTCAGAGAGAAAAATGGGGGGCCGGGCATAAAGTAAACAGGACAGACTGAGCTAGCACAAAAAAAGAGAAAGGGAGAGAGAGAGGAGAATAGGAAGAGATGGCAAAGGGAGAGAAAGAGTACAAGCAAGGGAGAGCAGCGAGAGAGAGAGAGAGAGAGAGAGAGCGAAATAAGACTAGTAGAGCGATGCTCTGTGAGGAGCTGTTGTCTCTGTATCTACTCCCTCCTCTTGTCCCCCATCTTCTCCAAGTCTCTCGATGACTCAAAGCCCATTTGATGAGCTGATGTATATTCACATTTCAAAGACATTTTGTCTCCCTCCTCAGTGTCCTTAATCACTCCTTCTCTTCCTTTTTCTTTACTTATCTGATTACCCATGATGGGTTCACTCACTCACTCACTCGCTAGATCACTCACTCACTCGCTCATTCACTCACTCACTCGCTGACTCCCTCACTCGCGCGCTCGCTCACTCCCTCCCTCACTTGCTGATTCTCTCACTCACTCACTCGCTGACTCTCTCACTCGCTCGCTCACTCCCTCACTCACTCACTCACTCGCTGACTGTCTCACTCACTTGCTCACTCACTCACTCGCTGAGTATCTCACTCACTCATTCACTTGCTGATTCTCACTCACTCACTCACCCGCTCGCTCACTCCCTTACTCGCTCACTCGCTCCCTCGCTCACTCACTCACTCACTCACTCACTCACTCACTCACTCACTCACTCACGCACGCGCTGACTCTCTCACTCACTCACTTACTTGCTCACTCACTCACTGATTCTCTCACTCACTCACTCTCTCGCTCACATCTTTGACCAATCAGAAAAATCTCTGGTGATAGCTACACCCACAGCAAGAGGCAAACCGCATCTGAAGCAGACCAGATCTGACTGAAGGAGCAAGGCTGGGTTTGGTGACGGCACGTCATGGTACAAGGTTTTGAAATACATCTCGCAAACACCTTGGAACATCATCTCCTCCCCCGTCTCCCTCTCCCATCTTGCTCCACCCTATACCATGTACGGTAAAGCCTAATTTCCATTAGAACAGTCATGCAAGAGTCACGGCTCTGCTTGTGCCGTTCCAGAGGGTGACATGGCTTGTGAAGATAAGTCAAAACAGCCGCAGCAGACAGAGTATAGGTGTAGAATGTCTCAGCGCTGAAAACAAATTACACGGCTAATCAGATCCTATTTGTGCTCACTTAGAAACATAAACACTTATGTGCTGGTGTGTGTAGCGGCGCACATGTTCGTCAGAGTAGGTGTGTATGTTTGTATCAATGTTCATTTGAATTTATGTATCTTAATTGTGAGTGCGTGTCAGTGTGCATGTGCATGTGTGTGTGTGCATGTGCATGTATGTGTGTGTGCACCCCTGTCTTTCTACAGCAGCTTATTCTGATTTCCCTGCTGGTGCAGTGGCAGCCTGCAGATTACAGAGAGGGGCTGCATGGTGATGATTGGACACTTGCTTCTCATAACACAGTGGTAATTGAATGCCTTGCACACACACACACACACACACACACACACACACACACACACACACACACACACACACACACCGTGCACAACAGAATGAACTTCATGTAAGAATGTGCACAAATAAAGAGCACGCACAGACAAGTCCCGACTCAATCATAGTATATTCTCCTGCACACACACACCGAGCCACACCTTGAAGCACTGACACTGAATCCTGCATGAAATAAGTACACATTAGATACCTTTCCCTGTCTCTAACTCTGCCTTAATCTCTCTCTCTCTCGCTCTCTCTCTGTCTCTCAGTCAGACTTATAGAGCCTATTTGCTTAGTATTATTGCCTGTAGAGTTGATTCAAATGTAATGGCCTCCATTCTGCTTTCCCTATGGCATGGTGGGCTGAACATGATGTAACTATTAACTGATGTCATATCACATCTCTGCAACTTATAGACAAACACACACACACACACACACACACACACACACACACACACACACACACTAGGGATGGGTATCGTTAAGATTTCTAATGGTACTACTACTCTTACTGATACTGCTTATCGACCCGCTACTTTACAGTACTCTTATTGGTTCTTTTTGTTCATTTCTTAAGAGAAAAAAACAAAACAAATGAACAGAATTAATGTTTGCCCTTGCATGCAAAACACTTGTTGCAGTTGTGGCAATGAGCACATGGACTCCAGTCAGGAATAACCAGACTTGTGACCGTTTAGTTCTCTCTCTGCCATTGTCACTAGGAGCAGGGCTGTGTGTGTGTGTGTGTACACGCATATCTGAGAGAGATGGCCCCGCCCCTCGACTCGCACAATACGGCAGGCTCCTCGAGACAGCGATATCTCTTCTGGATTGGGAATGGCGAAAAATGCATCATAGACAAATGTCTTAATCTTCCTGCAAGTTAGAAACAGAGTTGTTGAGATAAAAGGTGCAAGATAACGCTTATATAGCCTAAATAAATAGAACATGTATTTTCTTAAGTTTTCCAATACCGATAGCAGAACCGTTAACGTCGGAGCTTATTGCGGTCTTTAGTAATTTAGCCACACACACACACACACCAGGTTTTCCAAGGTCGTGGGGAGAACTGCAGTGAATATGTAGATAAGCACGACACAGCATGTGAGCTATGGGCTGTGGGGTGGGGGGGCAGAGAGTTAGGAGGGTGGGTTAGATAGGAACAGGCGGATGTAAAGGGAGAAAGATATCTTTCTTTTACTTCAAATCTGTCTCTTGGGGTTGATTCCTATGCTCAAGGGAACGCAGAAACCTTCAAACTGCTTAGTGCAAAGCAGCAGCAGGGGGGAAAAGTGAGCAGGAGTCCCTCCCAAAGAACACCTATCGTCAAGGCACCCTGCAAGTGGAGCCGTGTGACCCGAGCAGGCGTGCTCGCTCAGTCCTGCGAGGGTAAGAAGAGGTTTAAATGTCACGGTTGTACGGTATAATTGGTATACTACCGTCAGGAAGGCTGTTCTGTAAAGAATTAGACCCTCGCCCGCTCTCTGTATGCTCCTGGCCAGCCTATAAAAAGGTGAAGGCTGAGCTTAGCCATTTTACACACACACACACACACACACACACACACACACACACACACACACACACACACACACACACACACAAAATAAAAGACACACTGATTCAGGCACACAACACAAGCCCATGTATGATTGTATTACATTAATTGCTTTTTTCACCAGAAGTCAAATGCACAGGCACACCCACACACACACAGGAGGGATAAGTGCGTCCGTCAGCGCTTTGGTATCCTTTACACTGGGACAATGACAGCAGGTGTCTGAAGTTACAGTGTCTTGGATAAGCCAGCTGGCTGGCACTGCAAATGGTTACATGTGCTTATAGAAAACACACACACACACACACTCACACACTCTTGTCAGGACATGATGTTAATATTCGTTCCCTCAGCCGTAATTCAAGCCTTAAATGGTACACCAATGCAGTAAATACCTAACCCTCACTGTTACTTTACACTAATATTAACCTCGCCAAACCTCTGAAAGGTCACCTTTTCAAACATATGGCCTTCAAATGGACACATGCACACACACGCACACACACACACACACACCCACCCATACTGCGGTGACGTTTACCTGAGGAAAAAGTGACTTTCAAACCCTACATTTATTACAGTTTTATGAAGATTACCACCATCAGTTACCACCATTACTAACCTCATAGGTGTGTGTGTGTGTGTGCGTGTGCACACTCATTTGCCTAAACAAGTGTTCACATATTCGCATGGCTCGATCCAGATACTGTATCCAGGCAGATTAAGCACTTATATCACACCGACACATCTAAGTGACCAAGTCACTACCAATCGCACACACACACACACGCACACACGCACATGTACACGTACATGCACGCACGCACGCACGCACACACACACAGCAGCAGATAGGCTGATTTATGGACACGCTATATAGCGACCATTCTATTAGCTTGAGTGTCACGAGTTTCATTACACAAGTCATCAAGGGAGGAAGGGCGAAGTTAGCGGTACGGGTGAAAGGAAAGAAAAAGATAAGGGTGTTGTAAGCTAGAGAAGGTTTGGCTTCTTTACTTTTTTAAACGTGACTGTAAAATTGCTGTGATGTTTGTAATAATGAATGATGACTCATATTTCTACTGCATTTCCCATCTTGTGTCGTCTTTAAGCAGCGCTGTCGTTTCACCCACATTCATCTACACATTTACACTTGATAACCACTACCCGTTAGGACCACAGTTTTCTACATCTGCTGTATTTTGGGTCTCCTGAAGCATGATATGACTAGCCATTATCAGCAGGGATGGCAGAGCGGTAGTGATTGAGACAAAGTATCTGCCCTTGCTCCCCTCGCAACACCCACCCAAGTTTCTGCACTGATACAGGAGCCGAGCTGAGCCGGGCTGGGCCTAGCTGAGCCGGGCTGGGCCGGCTGACTTATTGTTGTTGTTGTATGACATACCCCCCACCTCACCAAAAAAAAAAAGACTTTGCTTGCACTCCCAGTCCTCAGCAGATAATGTAGGAGAGAGAGAGAGAGAGAGAGAGAGAGAGAGAGAGAGAGAGAGAGAGAGAGAGAGAGATTTTATGTAGGACACCCTTCCTGACACAACCACTAACCCTATGGATGGGGGCACAGGTAAAGCGGATGCCATCCTGGTATTCATGGACTTACGCCCATGCCTGTCACATATGACAGAGTACCAAGAGAGGAGTTGTGGTATTGTCTGAGGGCGAAGGGAGTGGCAGAAAATTACACCAACATAATTCAGGACATGTACAGGAACTGTAAGACCGTAGTTTGATGTGCAGTGGGAACAACAAGGGAGTTTGAGGTAAAGGTAGGATTGCATCAAGAATCGGTGTTGAGCCCTTCCCTGTTTGTGATACTGACAGCCTCACAGAACATCTGAAGAGCCACCATGGAGCATGATGTTTGCCGATGACATCAAGGCTGGATAGAAATCTTGAAGATTGAAGAGAAGTGCGAGATCAGAGGACTAAAGATCAGCAGAACAAAGACTTGAGTACCTGTGTATAAATAAACAAGTAGAAAGTCCAGGATTGACCTTGGGGGAAGATGTCCCAGAAGTTGAAGAATTCAAGTAATTAAGATCAACAATACAGGTAGCTGAAGGCAGTGGTGAGAAGGAAGGCAAGAAAAAGGACACAATCTGGGTGGAATTTATGGAGAAAGGTAACTGGAGTACTTTTTGACCAAAGAATGCTGTTGAGGGCAAAGGGCAAGGTACACAAATCAACAGTCAGGCCTGCCATGCTCTATGGTAAGGAAACAGTGACAACAACAGAGAGGCTAGCATCTACATTACAGGTAGGAGAGATGAACATGCTATGTTGGTCCTTGGGAGTGACTAGAAAAGACCAGAAGAGAAATGAAGAAGTGAGAGCTACATTCAAGACAAGATTGAGATGGTTGGGACATGTACAGAGAGGAGGCATAGACTATGGGAATTAAGGTATTGCACATGGAAATACCTGGCAAAAGAAAAAGAGGAAGACCAAGGAAAAGATGGAGAGACTGTATAGAGGAGGACATAAGGAGGGTTTGACTGTGGGAGAGGGTGGCATCAGACAGAAAACTGTGGAGGGCAAACATCTACTTTAGTGACCCCTGAGAAATAGGGAACAAGCCAGAAGAAGAAAAGGAAGAAGGAGGAGGAGGAGGGGGAGGGAGAGAGAGAGAGAGCAAGAGAGAGGATCATAAAAGAGGTAGATAAAGAAAATAAAGGCTTTTCTGGCAAAGAAAAGGGAGAGGGGGGTTGTATTGTGAGGGGCATTAGGGAGGGAAGGAAGGACAGACTTTGAGGGAGGTAGAGTCAGAGGAAAAAAGGAATGAAAGAGGGAGAGGGCAGACACAGGGATGTAAGCTAGTGACATATAGTGCAGACAGGATGGAGAGATGAGAGAGAGAGAGAGAAATAATGAAATGAAAGAAAAAGGATGGGTGAATGCAGGAGAAGAATCAGGTAAAAGGTAGCAGGCGAGACCTCGGCAGTCACCTGATCTAATGGCTCATCTGACAGATGCATCACGACTCACTGAAACAGTGTATGTGTGTGTGTGTGCGTGCGTGTGGATGGGGAGTGTCCAGACCACTCTCATTTTCATGCAAGACTCAGCTTGTGTCTGCAAACTCACCATTACTGCTAACTCCCTCTCTCTCGTCTCCCTACCCACCTCTCTATTCCCATCTCTCCTTCTGTTTCACTCTGTCTCTCTCGCCCACTGTATCCCTTAAACTCTCTTTCTCCCACTCTCCCTCTGTCTCCCTTCTCTCTTTCCTCTCTCTACCTCGCTAGCCCTCTCTCCATCCACATCTCCCCGTTTCACTCTCTTCTGCTATTCCTCTTCAACCTGTCTTTCTACCGCTAACCCCCCCTCCTCTACCCCCTTTACTCTGCTATACATTAATTGTATCTCTCTATTGCCCTTGTTCTCACAGTACCTGACCTTGGGCTCAATGCACCTTTCCCTCTGCCGTCTCCCACCTCGCCCCGCCTCCTTCCTTTACATCCATCCTCCCTTCATGTGTCCCCTTCCCCTCTCTATACTTACACCGCACAAATAACTGTGTAAAGCATAGGATAGCCGGTACGACAACCCTGGATCATGTTAGGCACGTGGATCTGTTTAGGGGACTATCTAACATGCTAATAACACAACTGGATTTTGTGAAACGATAGAGGAGAATTGTGTTATGAGACCACATATCGTGTAGGGTTTTGGTTATGGTAAAGTAACACAAGCTGCAATCGTAATCGTGCATCGACTTGCTCAGTAGCTCAGCCCAGCCCGCCCTCCGCTCCTATCTTCCATCGGCTTCTGTCAGGTGCTACCATGCAGAGAGCGGTAGCCGACCATCACGACTCACTCCTTCCTATCCTTCTCTCTCTCCCTCTGCCTCCCCCAGTCACGACTCCCTAATGGTGCAAAGAGAAAGGATGGCGAGAAAGAGGGGAGCATTGACTCTGAGGGAGTGAAGGAAAGGAATAGAAGGAGAGAGTGGGGCAGGGTATCTACACCTAGTTGTCCCTGGATATTGACTTAAAAGTACAACCTTCCTCGGGAGTGCTTTTCTATGTTGTTTATCTTTCTCTCTGTCAGACTTCAAGTGTTCTAACTAGTCTCTTAATCTCAACCATCCGTGAGTAAAATAAAGGAAAAAATAAGAGTACCAGAACAGTCTTTTTAAAGGCAACTTGGGTTCAGCAAACACTTATACTCAAATGCATGCACCGGACCCTTAGCACATGCTAAGGGTCAGGAACAGATGAGAGAGAGAGAGAGAGAGAGAGAGAGAGAGAGAGAGAGAGAGAGAGTAACCTTCATACAAGTCTGTGGAATGGGAGTAAGGGGTCAGGACTTGTAGAGGGTTCGTAAAACTTGAGAGGAGGCCTACTTTAGAGTAGGTGTGCTTCTCTCTGTGGTTATTTTGGGAGCACTGGAAAACTGACTTGAGATCAGCTTGCCTCTGAAGTAAGGGTGAGGCCCTTGTGGTCACGAGACCTGAACACAGATACCAGATCACCAGAATGATCTATTCTTGGAGGTGTTTGAAAACAGTCTACAGGCTCTCTGAGAAAGAGACAGACAGAGAGAGAGAGATCGGGGGGGGGGGGGGTAATTTTCTAGATATTTGTGATGCTTTTTCCCAGGCTCATCTTTCACTCTTCTGGGGTCTGTGGTTCTCTTCTGTTGATTCGTCTTTCAGAAACTCACTCTTCTTTTCTCAATCTGTCTCTCTTGCCCTCTTTTTCTTGCACCCATCTCTCCCTTTTATTACTCTCTCTGTCAATCTCTCTCGCTCTCTCTTACTTT